>NW_026559875.1:10000-72500 GCF_027744805.1 Dunckerocampus dactyliophorus | reverse complement strand
TGTCATCCGGAGGTGATAGCGCGGCCCGGGCCGCCTGACGCGGCCCATCGCGGGCGCTCCTCGTCGGACACCTGCGTCACACAGCCTGGGTGCCAGCTGTGGAGTGACACTTGGAGAAAAAGAAGCACAAGTCACTCATATCAAAGTTCCCGTTCCCTTTTGTTTGTGTCACGCTTGGAAATGCTTGAGAGGTGACACTTTGTCAAAATTGCAGCTGGTGTCTCATCATCATCATCACCGCTGCTCATCAGCCTTCCTTGGATGCCTGCCATGCACGCGGCCCAACGGGGCACTCAGATGGGGCGGGCAGCCCGGACCGCCTTGCGCGGCCCAACACGGGCGCCCGGGGGGACGCGGAAACCCGTTTTAGAAAATAACCTCCAGGGGTTTTCCAAGAGCGGCACGGCCCCAGCTCACGTCCGTGTTTCAGTGCGTCAAAAGCGGATTCAAAAGTGTGCTTTTCTCGGTACTTCCCCTGGAGGTCAGTGTTTCTAAAAACTGGGTTTCCGAAATCGTGCTGGAGGTGTTTTGGTCAACCAGGAAAAATGGCATTTACGGGAGAGGGTAAAGTATACCCCCCCCCCCCCTCTCGGCTGATTTACCCTCTCCCGTAAACGCGTTTTTTCCTGGTCGACCAAAACACTCATTGACTCCCATTCATTTGACACTTTGTCATTTTTTCAGCACTTTTTTCGCGCATTGGGTACTCCGCCCATTGACTCCCATTCATTTGACACTTTGTCGTTTTTCCAGACCTTTTTTCACGCATTGGGTACTCCGCCCATTCACTCCCATTCATTTGACACTTTGTCGTTTTTTCAGCACTT
The DNA here is from genome assembly GCF_027744805.1 of Dunckerocampus dactyliophorus. Taxonomy (NCBI): domain Eukaryota; kingdom Metazoa; phylum Chordata; class Actinopteri; order Syngnathiformes; family Syngnathidae; genus Dunckerocampus; species Dunckerocampus dactyliophorus. Next base: position 71,673 of record NW_026559875.1, on the reverse strand, counting down.
TTTTCGCGCATTGGGTACTCCGCCCCATTCACTCCCATTCATTTCACACTTAGAAAAATCATCCGAGCGGCTCTCCACGCATTTTATAGCCGCTTTGGGGCTCCAGCCGCCTCGGCCTTCATTTCTGACTAGGCTCGTGTGGACTTTGTCGTTTTTTCAGCACTTTTTTTGCGCATTGGGTACTCCGCCCCATTCACTCCCATTCATTTGACACTTTGTCGTTTTTTCAGCACTTTTTTTACACATTGGGTACTCTGCCCCATTCACTCCCATTCATTTGACACTTTGTCGTTTTTTCAGCACTTTTTTGGCGCATTGGGTACTCCGCCCCATTCACTCCCATTCATTTGACACTTTGAAAAATCATCCGAGCGGCTCTCCACGCGTTTTATAGCCGCTTTGGGGCTCCAGCCGCCTCGGACTGCATTTCTGACTAGGCTCGTGTGGACTTTGTCGTTTTTTCAGCACTTTTTTTACACATTGGGTACTCTGCCCCATTCACTCCCATTCATTTGACACTTTGAAAAATCATCCGAGCGGCTCTCCACGCGTTTTATAGCCGCTTTGGGGCTCCAGCCGCCTCGGACTGCATTTCTGACTAGGCTCGTGTGGACTTTGTCGTTTTTTCAGCACTTTTTTTACACATTGGGTACTCTGCCCCATTCACTCCCATTCATTTGACACTTTGAAAAATCATCCGAGCGGCTCTCCACGCGTTTTATAGCCGCTTTCAGACTCCTGCCGCCTCGCCTGCACTTCCGCCTCGGTCCGTTAGGATTTAGGCCTTTTTTCAGCACTTTTTCTCCGTTTCTCCGGGGCGACAGCGGCTCTCCACGCATTTTATAGCCGTTTTCAGACTCCTGCCGCCTCGCCTGCACTTCCGCCTCGGTCCGTTAGGATTTAGGCCTTTTTTCAGCACTTTTTCTCCGTTCCTCCGGGGCGACAGCGGCTCTCCACGCTTTTTATAGCGGTTTTCAGACTCCTGCCGCCTCGCCTGCACTTCCGCCTAGGTCCGTTAGGATTTAGGCCTTTTTTCAGCACTTTTTCTCCGTTTCTCCGGGGCGACAGCGGCTCTCCACGCTTTTTATAGCGGTTTTCAGACTCCTGCCGCCTCGCCTGCACTTCCGCCTAGGTCCGTTAGGATTTAGGCCTTTTTTCAGCACTTTTTCTCCGTTTCTCCGGGGCGACAGCGGCTCTCCACGCTTTTTATAGCGGTTTTCAGACTCCTGCCGCCTCGCCTGCACTTCCGCCTAGGTCCGTTAGGACGTGGGCCTTTTTTCAGCACTTTTTCTCCGTTTCTCCGGGGCGACAGCGGCTCTCCACGCTTTTTATAGCCGCTTTGGGGCTCCAGCCGCCTCGGCCTGCATTTCTGACTAGGCTCGTGTGGACTTTTTCAGCACTTTTTTTGTGCATTGGGTACTCTCGCCCATTGACTCCCATTCATTTGACACTTTGTCATATTTTCAGCACTTTTTTTGTGCATTGGGTACTCTCGCCCATTGACTCCCATTCATTTGACACTTTGTCATATTTTCAGCACTTTTTTGGCGCATTGGGTACTCTCGCCCATTGACTTCAATGCATTTACTGCAACTCCTGCCTGTGTCCGCCAGAGGGCGTCTGGCTTAACAGCGGCTCTCCACGCTATTTCTATCCGCTTTGAGGCTCCAGGCAGCTCGGCCTGGGTTTCTGAATTTCTCCCTTGACACTTTGTTACTTTTTCACCTTTTTTCTCATTTCATCCAGGGACACAGCGGCTCTCCACAGACTTTCCCGCGGCCCCTGGGCTCCAGGACCCTAGGCATGGGTTTCTGAATTTCTCCCTTGACACTTTGCCATTTTTTCACCTTTTTCTTCATTTCATCCAGGGACACAGCGGCTCTCCACAGACTTTCCCGCGGCCCCTGGGCTCCAGGCAGCTCGGCCTGAGTTTCTGAATTTCTCCCTTGACACTTTGCCATTTTTTCACCTTTTTTCTCATTTCATCCAGGGACACAGCGGCACTCCACAGACTTTACAGCCGCCCCTGGGCTCCAGGCAGCTCGGCATGGGTTTCTGCCTAGCTCCCTTGACACTTTGCCATTTTTTCACCTTTTTTCTCATTTCATCCAGGGCAACAGCGGCTCTCACAGACTTTAGAACCGCCCCTGGGCTCCAGGACCCTAGGCATGGGTTTCTGCCTAGCTCCCTTGACACTTTGCCATTTTTTCACCTTTTTTCTCATTTCATCCAGGGACACAGCGGCTCTCCACAGACTTTCCCGCGGCCCCTGGGCTCCAGGACCCTAGGCATGGGTTTCTGCCTAGCTCCCTTGACACTTTGTTACTTTTTCACCCTTTTTCTCATTTCATCCAGGGACACAGCGGCTCTCCACAGACTTTGCATCCGCCCCTGGGCTCCAGGCAGCTCGGCCTGAGTTTCTGAATTTCTCCCTTGACACTTTGCCATTTTTTCACCTTTTTTCTCATTTCATCCAGGGACACAGCGGCTCTCCACAGACTTTCCCGCGGCCCCTGGGCTCCAGGCAGCTCGGCCTGAGTTTCTGAATTTCTCCCTTGACACTTTGCCATTTTTCCACCCTTTTTCTCATTTCATCCAGGGACACAGCGGCTCTCCACAGACTTTCCCGCGGCCCCTGGGCTCCAGGACCCTAGGCATGGGTTTCTGCCTAGCTCCCTTGACACTTTGTTACTTTTTCACCCTTTTTCTCATTTCATCCAGGGACACAGCGGCTCTCCACAGACTTTGCATCCGCCCCTGGGCTCCAGGCAGCTCGGCCTGAGTTTCTGAATTTCTCCCTTGACACTTTGCCATTTTTTCACCTTTTTTCTCATTTCATCCAGGGACACAGCGGCTCTCCACAGACTTTCCCGCGGCCCCTGGGCTCCAGGCAGCTCGGCCTGAGTTTCTGAATTTCTCCCTTGACACTTTGCCATTTTTCCACCCTTTTTCTCATTTCATCCAGGGACACAGCGGCTCTCCACAGACTTTACAGCCGCCCCTGGGCTCCAGGACCCTAGGCATGGGTTTCTGAATTTCTCCCTTGACACTTTGCCATTTTTTCACCTTTTTTCTCATTTCATCCAGGGACACAGCGGCACTCCACAGACTTTGCAGCCGCCCCTGGGCTCCAGGCAGCTCGGCCTGAGTTTCTGAATTTCTCCCTTGACACTTTGCCATTTTTCCACCCTTTTTCTCATTTCATCCAGGGACACAGCGGCACTCCACAGACTTTGCAGCCGCCCCTGGGCTCCAGGCAGCTCGGCCTGAGTTTCTGAATTTCTCCCTTGACACTTTGCCATTTTTCCACCTTTTTTCTCATTTCATCCAGGGACACAGCGGCACTCCACAGACTTTACAGCCGCCCCTGGGCTCCAGGCAGCTCGGCCTGAGTTTCTGAATTTCTCCCTTGACACTTTGCCATTTTTTCACCTTTTTTCTCATTTCATCCAGGGACACAGCGGCACTCCACAGACTTTACAGCCGCCCCTGGGCTCCAGGCAGCTCGGCCTGAGTTTCTGAATTTCTCCCTTGACACTTTGCCATTTTTTCACCTTTTTTCTCATTTCATCCAGGGACACAGCGGCACTCCACAGACTTTCCCGCGGCCCCTGGGCTCCAGGACCCTAGGCATGGGTTTCTGCCTAGCTCCCTTGACACTTTGCCATTTTTTCACCCTTTTTCTCAATTCATCCAGGGACACAGCGGCTCTCACAGACTTTAGAACCGCCCCTGGGCTCCAGGACCCTAGGCATGGGTTTCTGCCTAGCTCCCTTGACACTTTGCCATTTTTTCACCTTTTTTCTCATTTCATCCAGGGACACAGCGGCTCTCCACAGACTTTGCAGCCGCCCCTGGGCTCCAGGCAGCTCGGCCTGGGTTTCTGAATTTCTCCCTTGACACTTTGCCATTTTTTCACCTTTTTTCTCATTTCATCCAGGGACACAGCGGCTCTCCACAGACTTTGCAGCCGCCCCTGGGCTCCAGGCAGCTCGGCCTGGGTTTCTGAATTTCTCCCTTGACACTTTGCCATTTTTTCACCCTTTTTCTCATTTCATCCAGGGACACAGCGGCACTCCACAGACTTTACAGCCGCCCCTGGGCTCCAGGCAGCTCGGCATGGGTTTCTGCCTAGCTCCCTTGACACTTTGCCATTTTTCCACCCTTTTTCTCATTTCATCCAGGGACACAGCGGCTCTCCACAGACTTTCCCGCGGCCCCTGGGCTCCAGGCAGCTCGGCCTGAGTTTCTGAATTTCTCCCTTGACACTTTGCCATTTTTTCACCTTTTTTCTCATTTCATCCAGGGACACAGCGGCACTCCACAGACTTTACAGCCGCCCCTGGGCTCCAGGCAGCTCGGCATGGGTTTCTGCCTAGCTCCCTTGACACTTTGCCATTTTTTCACCTTTTTTCTCATTTCATCCAGGGCAACAGCGGCTCTCACAGACTTTAGAACCGCCCCTGGGCTCCAGGACCCTAGGCATGGGTTTCTGCCTAGCTCCCTTGACACTTTGCCATTTTTTCACCTTTTTTCTCATTTCATCCAGGGACACAGCGGCTCTCCACAGACTTTCCCGCGGCCCCTGGGCTCCAGGACCCTAGGCATGGGTTTCTGCCTAGCTCCCTTGACACTTTGTTACTTTTTCACCCTTTTTCTCATTTCATCCAGGGACACAGCGGCTCTCCACAGACTTTGCATCCGCCCCTGGGCTCCAGGCAGCTCGGCCTGAGTTTCTGAATTTCTCCCTTGACACTTTGCCATTTTTTCACCTTTTTTCTCATTTCATCCAGGGACACAGCGGCTCTCCACAGACTTTCCCGCGGCCCCTGGGCTCCAGGCAGCTCGGCCTGAGTTTCTGAATTTCTCCCTTGACACTTTGCCATTTTTCCACCCTTTTTCTCATTTCATCCAGGGACACAGCGGCTCTCCACAGACTTTACAGCCGCCCCTGGGCTCCAGGACCCTAGGCATGGGTTTCTGAATTTCTCCCTTGACACTTTGCCATTTTTTCACCTTTTTTCTCATTTCATCCAGGGACACAGCGGCACTCCACAGACTTTGCAGCCGCCCCTGGGCTCCAGGCAGCTCGGCATGGGTTTCTGCCTAGCTCCCTTGACACTTTGCCATTTTTCCACCCTTTTTCTCATTTCATCCAGGGACACAGCGGCTCTCCACAGACTTTCCCGCGGCCCCTGGGCTCCAGGCAGCTCGGCCTGAGTTTCTGAATTTCTCCCTTGACACTTTGCCATTTTTTCACCTTTTTTCTCATTTCATCCAGGGACACAGCGGCACTCCACAGACTTTACAGCCGCCCCTGGGCTCCAGGCAGCTCGGCATGGGTTTCTGCCTAGCTCCCTTGACACTTTGCCATTTTTTCACCTTTTTTCTCATTTCATCCAGGGCAACAGCGGCTCTCACAGACTTTAGAACCGCCCCTGGGCTCCAGGACCCTAGGCATGGGTTTCTGCCTAGCTCCCTTGACACTTTGCCATTTTTTCACCTTTTTTCTCATTTCATCCAGGGACACAGCGGCTCTCCACAGACTTTCCCGCGGCCCCTGGGCTCCAGGACCCTAGGCATGGGTTTCTGCCTAGCTCCCTTGACACTTTGTTACTTTTTCACCCTTTTTCTCATTTCATCCAGGGACACAGCGGCTCTCCACAGACTTTGCATCCGCCCCTGGGCTCCAGGCAGCTCGGCCTGAGTTTCTGAATTTCTCCCTTGACACTTTGCCATTTTTTCACCTTTTTTCTCATTTCATCCAGGGACACAGCGGCTCTCCACAGACTTTCCCGCGGCCCCTGGGCTCCAGGCAGCTCGGCCTGAGTTTCTGAATTTCTCCCTTGACACTTTGCCATTTTTCCACCCTTTTTCTCATTTCATCCAGGGACACAGCGGCTCTCCACAGACTTTACAGCCGCCCCTGGGCTCCAGGACCCTAGGCATGGGTTTCTGAATTTCTCCCTTGACACTTTGCCATTTTTTCACCTTTTTTCTCATTTCATCCAGGGACACAGCGGCACTCCACAGACTTTGCAGCCGCCCCTGGGCTCCAGGCAGCTCGGCCTGAGTTTCTGAATTTCTCCCTTGACACTTTGCCATTTTTCCACCCTTTTTCTCATTTCATCCAGGGACACAGCGGCACTCCACAGACTTTGCAGCCGCCCCTGGGCTCCAGGCAGCTCGGCCTGAGTTTCTGAATTTCTCCCTTGACACTTTGCCATTTTTCCACCTTTTTTCTCATTTCATCCAGGGACACAGCGGCACTCCACAGACTTTACAGCCGCCCCTGGGCTCCAGGCAGCTCGGCCTGAGTTTCTGAATTTCTCCCTTGACACTTTGCCATTTTTTCACCTTTTTTCTCATTTCATCCAGGGACACAGCGGCACTCCACAGACTTTCCCGCGGCCCCTGGGCTCCAGGACCCTAGGCATGGGTTTCTGCCTAGCTCCCTTGACACTTTGCCATTTTTTCACCCTTTTTCTCAATTCATCCAGGGACACAGCGGCTCTCACAGACTTTAGAACCGCCCCTGGGCTCCAGGACCCTAGGCATGGGTTTCTGCCTAGCTCCCTTGACACTTTGCCATTTTTTCACCTTTTTTCTCATTTCATCCAGGGACACAGCGGCTCTCCACAGACTTTCCCGCGGCCCCTGGGCTCCAGGCAGCTCGGCCTGAGTTTCTGAATTTCTCCCTTGACACTTTGCCATTTTTTCACCTTTTTTCTCATTTCATCCAGGGACACAGCGGCACTCCACAGACTTTACAGCCGCCCCTGGGCTCCAGGCAGCTCGGCCTGAGTTTCTGAATTTCTCCCTTGACACTTTGCCATTTTTTCACCTTTTTTCTCATTTCATCCAGGGACACAGCGGCACTCCACAGACTTTACAGCCGCCCCTGGGCTCCAGGCAGCTCGGCCTGAGTTTCTGAATTTCTCCCTTGACACTTTGCCATTTTTTCACCTTTTTTCTCATTTCATCCAGGGACACAGCGGCACTCCACAGACTTTCCCGCGGCCCCTGGGCTCCAGGACCCTAGGCATGGGTTTCTGCCTAGCTCCCTTGACACTTTGCCATTTTTTCACCCTTTTTCTCAATTCATCCAGGGACACAGCGGCTCTCACAGACTTTAGAACCGCCCCTGGGCTCCAGGACCCTAGGCATGGGTTTCTGCCTAGCTCCCTTGACACTTTGCCATTTTTTCACCTTTTTTCTCATTTCATCCAGGGACACAGCGGCTCTCCACAGACTTTGCAGCCGCCCCTGGGCTCCAGGCAGCTCGGCCTGGGTTTCTGAATTTCTCCCTTGACACTTTGCCATTTTTTCACCTTTTTTCTCATTTCATCCAGGGACACAGCGGCTCTCCACAGACTTTGCAGCCGCCCCTGGGCTCCAGGCAGCTCGGCCTGGGTTTCTGAATTTCTCCCTTGACACTTTGCCATTTTTTCACCCTTTTTCTCATTTCATCCAGGGACACAGCGGCACTCCACAGACTTTACAGCCGCCCCTGGGCTCCAGGCAGCTCGGCATGGGTTTCTGCCTAGCTCCCTTGACACTTTGCCATTTTTCCACCCTTTTTCTCATTTCATCCAGGGACACAGCGGCTCTCCACAGACTTTCCCGCGGCCCCTGGGCTCCAGGCAGCTCGGCCTGAGTTTCTGAATTTCTCCCTTGACACTTTGCCATTTTTTCACCTTTTTTCTCATTTCATCCAGGGACACAGCGGCACTCCACAGACTTTACAGCCGCCCCTGGGCTCCAGGCAGCTCGGCATGGGTTTCTGCCTAGCTCCCTTGACACTTTGCCATTTTTTCACCTTTTTTCTCATTTCATCCAGGGCAACAGCGGCTCTCACAGACTTTAGAACCGCCCCTGGGCTCCAGGACCCTAGGCATGGGTTTCTGCCTAGCTCCCTTGACACTTTGCCATTTTTTCACCTTTTTTCTCATTTCATCCAGGGACACAGCGGCTCTCCACAGACTTTCCCGCGGCCCCTGGGCTCCAGGACCCTAGGCATGGGTTTCTGCCTAGCTCCCTTGACACTTTGTTACTTTTTCACCCTTTTTCTCATTTCATCCAGGGACACAGCGGCTCTCCACAGACTTTGCATCCGCCCCTGGGCTCCAGGCAGCTCGGCCTGAGTTTCTGAATTTCTCCCTTGACACTTTGCCATTTTTTCACCTTTTTTCTCATTTCATCCAGGGACACAGCGGCTCTCCACAGACTTTCCCGCGGCCCCTGGGCTCCAGGCAGCTCGGCCTGAGTTTCTGAATTTCTCCCTTGACACTTTGCCATTTTTCCACCCTTTTTCTCATTTCATCCAGGGACACAGCGGCTCTCCACAGACTTTACAGCCGCCCCTGGGCTCCAGGACCCTAGGCATGGGTTTCTGAATTTCTCCCTTGACACTTTGCCATTTTTTCACCTTTTTTCTCATTTCATCCAGGGACACAGCGGCACTCCACAGACTTTGCAGCCGCCCCTGGGCTCCAGGCAGCTCGGCATGGGTTTCTGCCTAGCTCCCTTGACACTTTGCCATTTTTCCACCCTTTTTCTCATTTCATCCAGGGACACAGCGGCTCTCCACAGACTTTCCCGCGGCCCCTGGGCTCCAGGCAGCTCGGCCTGAGTTTCTGAATTTCTCCCTTGACACTTTGCCATTTTTTCACCTTTTTTCTCATTTCATCCAGGGACACAGCGGCACTCCACAGACTTTACAGCCGCCCCTGGGCTCCAGGCAGCTCGGCATGGGTTTCTGCCTAGCTCCCTTGACACTTTGCCATTTTTTCACCTTTTTTCTCATTTCATCCAGGGCAACAGCGGCTCTCACAGACTTTAGAACCGCCCCTGGGCTCCAGGACCCTAGGCATGGGTTTCTGCCTAGCTCCCTTGACACTTTGCCATTTTTTCACCTTTTTTCTCATTTCATCCAGGGACACAGCGGCTCTCCACAGACTTTCCCGCGGCCCCTGGGCTCCAGGACCCTAGGCATGGGTTTCTGCCTAGCTCCCTTGACACTTTGTTACTTTTTCACCCTTTTTCTCATTTCATCCAGGGACACAGCGGCTCTCCACAGACTTTGCATCCGCCCCTGGGCTCCAGGCAGCTCGGCCTGAGTTTCTGAATTTCTCCCTTGACACTTTGCCATTTTTTCACCTTTTTTCTCATTTCATCCAGGGACACAGCGGCTCTCCACAGACTTTCCCGCGGCCCCTGGGCTCCAGGCAGCTCGGCCTGAGTTTCTGAATTTCTCCCTTGACACTTTGCCATTTTTCCACCCTTTTTCTCATTTCATCCAGGGACACAGCGGCTCTCCACAGACTTTACAGCCGCCCCTGGGCTCCAGGACCCTAGGCATGGGTTTCTGAATTTCTCCCTTGACACTTTGCCATTTTTTCACCTTTTTTCTCATTTCATCCAGGGACACAGCGGCACTCCACAGACTTTGCAGCCGCCCCTGGGCTCCAGGCAGCTCGGCCTGAGTTTCTGAATTTCTCCCTTGACACTTTGCCATTTTTCCACCCTTTTTCTCATTTCATCCAGGGACACAGCGGCACTCCACAGACTTTGCAGCCGCCCCTGGGCTCCAGGCAGCTCGGCCTGAGTTTCTGAATTTCTCCCTTGACACTTTGCCATTTTTCCACCTTTTTTCTCATTTCATCCAGGGACACAGCGGCACTCCACAGACTTTACAGCCGCCCCTGGGCTCCAGGCAGCTCGGCCTGAGTTTCTGAATTTCTCCCTTGACACTTTGCCATTTTTTCACCTTTTTTCTCATTTCATCCAGGGACACAGCGGCACTCCACAGACTTTCCCGCGGCCCCTGGGCTCCAGGACCCTAGGCATGGGTTTCTGCCTAGCTCCCTTGACACTTTGCCATTTTTTCACCCTTTTTCTCAATTCATCCAGGGACACAGCGGCTCTCACAGACTTTAGAACCGCCCCTGGGCTCCAGGACCCTAGGCATGGGTTTCTGCCTAGCTCCCTTGACACTTTGCCATTTTTTCACCTTTTTTCTCATTTCATCCAGGGACACAGCGGCTCTCCACAGACTTTCCCGCGGCCCCTGGGCTCCAGGCAGCTCGGCCTGAGTTTCTGAATTTCTCCCTTGACACTTTGCCATTTTTTCACCTTTTTTCTCATTTCATCCAGGGACACAGCGGCACTCCACAGACTTTACAGCCGCCCCTGGGCTCCAGGCAGCTCGGCCTGAGTTTCTGAATTTCTCCCTTGACACTTTGCCATTTTTTCACCTTTTTTCTCATTTCATCCAGGGACACAGCGGCACTCCACAGACTTTACAGCCGCCCCTGGGCTCCAGGCAGCTCGGCCTGAGTTTCTGAATTTCTCCCTTGACACTTTGCCATTTTTTCACCTTTTTTCTCATTTCATCCAGGGACACAGCGGCACTCCACAGACTTTCCCGCGGCCCCTGGGCTCCAGGACCCTAGGCATGGGTTTCTGCCTAGCTCCCTTGACACTTTGCCATTTTTTCACCCTTTTTCTCAATTCATCCAGGGACACAGCGGCTCTCACAGACTTTAGAACCGCCCCTGGGCTCCAGGACCCTAGGCATGGGTTTCTGCCTAGCTCCCTTGACACTTTGCCATTTTTTCACCTTTTTTCTCATTTCATCCAGGGACACAGCGGCTCTCCACAGACTTTGCAGCCGCCCCTGGGCTCCAGGCAGCTCGGCCTGGGTTTCTGAATTTCTCCCTTGACACTTTGCCATTTTTTCACCTTTTTTCTCATTTCATCCAGGGACACAGCGGCTCTCCACAGACTTTGCAGCCGCCCCTGGGCTCCAGGCAGCTCGGCCTGGGTTTCTGAATTTCTCCCTTGACACTTTGCCATTTTTTCACCCTTTTTCTCATTTCATCCAGGGACACAGCGGCACTCCACAGACTTTACAGCCGCCCCTGGGCTCCAGGCAGCTCGGCATGGGTTTCTGCCTAGCTCCCTTGACACTTTGCCATTTTTCCACCCTTTTTCTCATTTCATCCAGGGACACAGCGGCTCTCCACAGACTTTCCCGCGGCCCCTGGGCTCCAGGCAGCTCGGCCTGAGTTTCTGAATTTCTCCCTTGACACTTTGCCATTTTTTCACCTTTTTTCTCATTTCATCCAGGGACACAGCGGCACTCCACAGACTTTACAGCCGCCCCTGGGCTCCAGGCAGCTCGGCATGGGTTTCTGCCTAGCTCCCTTGACACTTTGCCATTTTTTCACCTTTTTTCTCATTTCATCCAGGGCAACAGCGGCTCTCACAGACTTTAGAACCGCCCCTGGGCTCCAGGACCCTAGGCATGGGTTTCTGCCTAGCTCCCTTGACACTTTGCCATTTTTTCACCTTTTTTCTCATTTCATCCAGGGACACAGCGGCTCTCCACAGACTTTCCCGCGGCCCCTGGGCTCCAGGACCCTAGGCATGGGTTTCTGCCTAGCTCCCTTGACACTTTGTTACTTTTCCACCCTTTTTCTCATTTCATCCAGGGACACAGCGGCACTCCACAGACTTTGCAGCCGCCCCTGGGCTCCAGGCAGCTCGGCCTGAGTTTCTGAATTTCTCCCTTGACACTTTGCCATTTTTCCACCCTTTTTCTCATTTCATCCAGGGACACAGCGGCACTCCACAGACTTTGCAGCCGCCCCTGGGCTCCAGGCAGCTCGGCATGGGTTTCTGCCTAGCTCCCTTGACACTTTGCCATTTTTTCACCCTTTTTCTCAATTCATCCAGGGACACAGCGGCTCTCACAGACTTTAGAACCGCCCCTGGGCTCCAGGACCCTAGGCATGGGTTTCTGCCTAGCTCCCTTGACACTTTGCCATTTTTTCACCTTTTTTCTCATTTCATCCAGGGACACAGCGGCTCTCCACAGACTTTGCAGCCGCCCCTGGGCTCCAGGCAGCTCGGCCTGGGTTTCTGAATTTCTCCCTTGACACTTTGCCATTTTTTCACCTTTTTTCTCATTTCATCCAGGGACACAGCGGCTCTCCACAGACTTTGCAGCCGCCCCTGGGCTCCAGGCAGCTCGGCCTGGGTTTCTGAATTTCTCCCTTGACACTTTGCCATTTTTTCACCCTTTTTCTCATTTCATCCAGGGACACAGCGGCACTCCACAGACTTTACAGCCGCCCCTGGGCTCCAGGCAGCTCGGCATGGGTTTCTGCCTAGCTCCCTTGACACTTTGCCATTTTTCCACCCTTTTTCTCATTTCATCCAGGGACACAGCGGCTCTCCACAGACTTTACAGCCGCCCCTGGGCTCCAGGCAGCTCGGCATGGGTTTCTGAATTTCTCCCTTGACACTTTGCCATTTTTTCACCTTTTTCCTCATTTCATCCAGGGACACAGCGGCTCTCCACAGACTTTCCCGCGGCCCCTGGGCTCCAGGACCCTAGGCATGGGTTTCTGCCTAGCTCCCTTGACACTTTGCCATTTTTTCACCTTTTTTCTCATTTCATCCAGGGACACAGCGGCTCTCCACAGACTTTGCAGCCGCCCCTGGGCTCCAGGCAGCTCGGCCTGGGTTTCTGAATTTCTCCCTTGACACTTTGCCATTTTTTCACCTTTTTTCTCATTTCATCCAGGGACACAGCGGCTCTCCACAGACTTTGCAGCCGCCCCTGGGCTCCAGGCAGCTCGGCCTGGGTTTCTGAATTTCTCCCTTGACACTTTGCCATTTTTTCACCTTTTTTCTCATTTCATCCAGGGACACAGCGGCTCTCCACAGACTTTCCCGCGGCCCCTGGGCTCCAGGACCCTAGGCATGGGTTTCTGCCTAGCTCCCTTGACACTTTGCCATTTTTTCACCCTTTTTCTCATTTCATCCAGGGACACAGCGGCTCTCACAGACTTTAGAACCGCCCCTGGGCTCCAGGACGCAAGGCATGGCTTACTCTCGCCCATTGACTTCAATGCATTTACTGCAACTCCTGCCTGTGTCCGCCAGAGGGCGTCTGGCTTAACAGCGGCTCTCCACGCTATTTCTATCCGCTTTGAGGCTCCAGGCAGCTCGGCCTGAGTTTCTGAATTTCTCCCTTGACACTTTGCCATTTTTTCACCTTTTTTCTCATTTCATCCAGGGACACAGCGGCTCTCCACAGACTTTGCAGCCGCCCCCGGGCTCCAGGCAGCTCGTCCTGGGTTTCTGAATTTCTCCCTTGACACTTTGCCATTTTTTCACCTTTTTTCTCATTTCATCCAGGGACACAGCGGCTCTCCACAGACTTTGCAGCCGCCCCTGGGCTCCAGGCAGCTCGGCCTGGGTTTCTGAATTTCTCCCTTGACACTTTGCCATTTTTTCACCCATTTTCTCATTTCATCCAGGGACACAGCGGCACTCCACAGACTTTACAGCCGCCCCTGGGCTCCAGGCAGCTCGGCATGGGTTTCTGCCTAGCTCCCTTGACACTTTGCCATTTTTCCACCCTTTTTCTCATTTCATCCAGGGACACAGCGGCTCTCACAGACTTTAGAACCGCCCCTGGGCTCCAGGCAGCTCGGCCTGAGTTTCTGAATTTCTCCCTTGACACTTTGCCATTTTTTCACCCTTTTTCTCATTTCATCCAGGGACACAGCGGCTCTCCACAGACTTTGCAGCCGCCCCTGGGCTCCAGGCAGCTCGGCCTGAGTTTCTGAATTTCTCCCTTGACACTTTGCCATTTTTTCACCTTTTTTCTCATTTCATCCAGGGACACAGCGGCTCTCCACAGACTTTCCCGCGGCCCCTGGGCTCCAGGCAGCTCGGCCTGAGTTTCTGAATTTCTCCCTTGACACTTTGCCATTTTTCCACCCTTTTTCTCATTTCATCCAGGGACACAGCGGCTCTCCACAGACTTTACAGCCGCCCCTGGGCTCCAGGACCCTAGGCATGGGTTTCTGAATTTCTCCCTTGACACTTTGCCATTTTTTCACCTTTTTTCTCATTTCATCCAGGGACACAGCGGCACTCCACAGACTTTGCAGCCGCCCCTGGGCTCCAGGCAGCTCGGCATGGGTTTCTGCCTAGCTCCCTTGACACTTTGCCATTTTTCCACCCTTTTTCTCATTTCATCCAGGGACACAGCGGCTCTCCACAGACTTTCCCGCGGCCCCTGGGCTCCAGGCAGCTCGGCCTGAGTTTCTGAATTTCTCCCTTGACACTTTGCCATTTTTTCACCTTTTTTCTCATTTCATCCAGGGACACAGCGGCACTCCACAGACTTTACAGCCGCCCCTGGGCTCCAGGCAGCTCGGCATGGGTTTCTGCCTAGCTCCCTTGACACTTTGCCATTTTTTCACCTTTTTTCTCATTTCATCCAGGGCAACAGCGGCTCTCACAGACTTTAGAACCGCCCCTGGGCTCCAGGACCCTAGGCATGGGTTTCTGCCTAGCTCCCTTGACACTTTGCCATTTTTTCACCTTTTTTCTCATTTCATCCAGGGACACAGCGGCTCTCCACAGACTTTCCCGCGGCCCCTGGGCTCCAGGACCCTAGGCATGGGTTTCTGCCTAGCTCCCTTGACACTTTGCCATTTTTTCACCTTTTTTCTCATTTCATCCAGGGACACAGCGGCTCTCCACAGACTTTACAGCCGCCCCTGGGCTCCAGGACCCTAGGCATGGGTTTCTGAATTTCTCCCTTGACACTTTGCCATTTTTTCACCTTTTTTCTCATTTCATCCAGGGACACAGCGGCACTCCACAGACTTTGCAGCCGCCCCTGGGCTCCAGGCAGCTCGGCCTGAGTTTCTGAATTTCTCCCTTGACACTTTGCCATTTTTCCACCCTTTTTCTCATTTCATCCAGGGACACAGCGGCACTCCACAGACTTTGCAGCCGCCCCTGGGCTCCAGGCAGCTCGGCCTGAGTTTCTGAATTTCTCCCTTGACACTTTGCCATTTTTCCACCTTTTTTCTCATTTCATCCAGGGACACAGCGGCACTCCACAGACTTTACAGCCGCCCCTGGGCTCCAGGCAGCTCGGCCTGAGTTTCTGAATTTCTCCCTTGACACTTTGCCATTTTTTCACCTTTTTTCTCATTTCATCCAGGGACACAGCGGCACTCCACAGACTTTCCCGCGGCCCCTGGGCTCCAGGACCCTAGGCATGGGTTTCTGCCTAGCTCCCTTGACACTTTGCCATTTTTTCACCCTTTTTCTCAATTCATCCAGGGACACAGCGGCTCTCACAGACTTTAGAACCGCCCCTGGGCTCCAGGACCCTAGGCATGGGTTTCTGCCTAGCTCCCTTGACACTTTGCCATTTTTTCACCTTTTTTCTCATTTCATCCAGGGACACAGCGGCTCTCCACAGACTTTCCCGCGGCCCCTGGGCTCCAGGCAGCTCGGCCTGAGTTTCTGAATTTCTCCCTTGACACTTTGCCATTTTTTCACCTTTTTTCTCATTTCATCCAGGGACACAGCGGCACTCCACAGACTTTACAGCCGCCCCTGGGCTCCAGGCAGCTCGGCCTGAGTTTCTGAATTTCTCCCTTGACACTTTGCCATTTTTTCACCTTTTTTCTCATTTCATCCAGGGACACAGCGGCACTCCACAGACTTTACAGCCGCCCCTGGGCTCCAGGCAGCTCGGCCTGAGTTTCTGAATTTCTCCCTTGACACTTTGCCATTTTTTCACCTTTTTTCTCATTTCATCCAGGGACACAGCGGCACTCCACAGACTTTCCCGCGGCCCCTGGGCTCCAGGACCCTAGGCATGGGTTTCTGCCTAGCTCCCTTGACACTTTGCCATTTTTTCACCCTTTTTCTCAATTCATCCAGGGACACAGCGGCTCTCACAGACTTTAGAACCGCCCCTGGGCTCCAGGACCCTAGGCATGGGTTTCTGCCTAGCTCCCTTGACACTTTGCCATTTTTTCACCTTTTTTCTCATTTCATCCAGGGACACAGCGGCTCTCCACAGACTTTGCAGCCGCCCCTGGGCTCCAGGCAGCTCGGCCTGGGTTTCTGAATTTCTCCCTTGACACTTTGCCATTTTTTCACCTTTTTTCTCATTTCATCCAGGGACACAGCGGCTCTCCACAGACTTTGCAGCCGCCCCTGGGCTCCAGGCAGCTCGGCCTGGGTTTCTGAATTTCTCCCTTGACACTTTGCCATTTTTTCACCCTTTTTCTCATTTCATCCAGGGACACAGCGGCACTCCACAGACTTTACAGCCGCCCCTGGGCTCCAGGCAGCTCGGCATGGGTTTCTGCCTAGCTCCCTTGACACTTTGCCATTTTTCCACCCTTTTTCTCATTTCATCCAGGGACACAGCGGCTCTCCACAGACTTTACAGCCGCCCCTGGGCTCCAGGCAGCTCGGCATGGGTTTCTGCCTAGCTCCCTTGACACTTTGCCATTTTTTCACCTTTTTTCTCATTTCATCCAGGGACACAGCGGCTCTCCACAGACTTTACAGCCGCCCCTGGGCTCCAGGACCCTAGGCATGGGTTTCTGCCTAGCTCCCTTGACACTTTGTTACTTTTTCACCCTTTTTCTCATTTCATCCAGGGACACAGCGGCTCTCACAGACTTTAGAACCGCCCCTGGGCTCCAGGACCCTAGGCATGGGTTTCTGCCTAGCTCCCTTGACACTTTGCCATTTTTTCACCCTTTTTCTCAATTCATCCAGGGACACAGCGGCTCTCCACACACTTTAGAACCGCCCCTGGGCTCCAGGCAGCTCGGCCTGAGTTTCTGAATTTCTCCCTTGACACTTTGCCATTTTTTCACCTTTTTTCTCATTTCATCCAGGGACACAGCGGCTCTCCACAGACTTTCCCGCGGCCCCTGGGCTCCAGGCAGCTCGGCCTGAGTTTCTGCCTAGCTCCCTTGACACTTTGCCATTTTTTCACCCTTTTTCTCAATTCATCCAGGGACACAGCGGCTCTCACAGACTTTAGAACCGCCCCTGGGCTCCAGGACCCTAGGCATGGGTTTCTGCCTAGCTCCCTTGACACTTTGCCATTTTTTCACCTTTTTTCTCATTTCATCCAGGGACACAGCGGCTCTCCACAGACTTTCCCGCGGCCCCTGGGCTCCAGGCAGCTCGGCCTGAGTTTCTGAATTTCTCCCTTGACACTTTGCCATTTTTTCACCTTTTTTCTCATTTCATCCAGGGACACAGCGGCACTCCACAGACTTTACAGCCGCCCCTGGGCTCCAGGCAGCTCGGCCTGAGTTTCTGAATTTCTCCCTTGACACTTTGCCATTTTTTCACCTTTTTTCTCATTTCATCCAGGGACACAGCGGCACTCCACAGACTTTACAGCCGCCCCTGGGCTCCAGGACCCTAGGCATGGGTTTCTGAATTTCTCCCTTGACACTTTGCCATTTTTTCACCTTTTTTCTCATTTCATCCAGGGACACAGCGGCACTCCACAGACTTTGCAGCCGCCCCTGGGCTCCAGGCAGCTCGGCATGGGTTTCTGCCTAGCTCCCTTGACACTTTGCCATTTTTCCACCCTTTTTCTCATTTCATCCAGGGACACAGCGGCTCTCCACAGACTTTCCCGCGGCCCCTGGGCTCCAGGCAGCTCGGCCTGAGTTTCTGAATTTCTCCCTTGACACTTTGCCATTTTTTCACCTTTTTTCTCATTTCATCCAGGGACACAGCGGCACTCCACAGACTTTACAGCCGCCCCTGGGCTCCAGGCAGCTCGGCATGGGTTTCTGCCTAGCTCCCTTGACACTTTGCCATTTTTTCACCTTTTTTCTCATTTCATCCAGGGCAACAGCGGCTCTCACAGACTTTAGAACCGCCCCTGGGCTCCAGGACCCTAGGCATGGGTTTCTGCCTAGCTCCCTTGACACTTTGCCATTTTTTCACCTTTTTTCTCATTTCATCCAGGGACACAGCGGCTCTCCACAGACTTTCCCGCGGCCCCTGGGCTCCAGGACCCTAGGCATGGGTTTCTGCCTAGCTCCCTTGACACTTTGTTACTTTTTCACCCTTTTTCTCATTTCATCCAGGGACACAGCGGCTCTCCACAGACTTTGCATCCGCCCCTGGGCTCCAGGCAGCTCGGCCTGAGTTTCTGAATTTCTCCCTTGACACTTTGCCATTTTTTCACCTTTTTTCTCATTTCATCCAGGGACACAGCGGCTCTCCACAGACTTTCCCGCGGCCCCTGGGCTCCAGGCAGCTCGGCCTGAGTTTCTGAATTTCTCCCTTGACACTTTGCCATTTTTCCACCCTTTTTCTCATTTCATCCAGGGACACAGCGGCTCTCCACAGACTTTACAGCCGCCCCTGGGCTCCAGGACCCTAGGCATGGGTTTCTGAATTTCTCCCTTGACACTTTGCCATTTTTTCACCTTTTTTCTCATTTCATCCAGGGACACAGCGGCACTCCACAGACTTTGCAGCCGCCCCTGGGCTCCAGGCAGCTCGGCCTGAGTTTCTGAATTTCTCCCTTGACACTTTGCCATTTTTCCACCCTTTTTCTCATTTCATCCAGGGACACAGCGGCACTCCACAGACTTTGCAGCCGCCCCTGGGCTCCAGGCAGCTCGGCCTGAGTTTCTGAATTTCTCCCTTGACACTTTGCCATTTTTCCACCTTTTTTCTCATTTCATCCAGGGACACAGCGGCACTCCACAGACTTTACAGCCGCCCCTGGGCTCCAGGCAGCTCGGCCTGAGTTTCTGAATTTCTCCCTTGACACTTTGCCATTTTTTCACCTTTTTTCTCATTTCATCCAGGGACACAGCGGCACTCCACAGACTTTACAGCCGCCCCTGGGCTCCAGGCAGCTCGGCCTGAGTTTCTGAATTTCTCCCTTGACACTTTGCCATTTTTTCACCTTTTTTCTCATTTCATCCAGGGACACAGCGGCACTCCACAGACTTTCCCGCGGCCCCTGGGCTCCAGGACCCTAGGCATGGGTTTCTGCCTAGCTCCCTTGACACTTTGCCATTTTTTCACCCTTTTTCTCAATTCATCCAGGGACACAGCGGCTCTCACAGACTTTAGAACCGCCCCTGGGCTCCAGGACCCTAGGCATGGGTTTCTGCCTAGCTCCCTTGACACTTTGCCATTTTTTCACCTTTTTTCTCATTTCATCCAGGGACACAGCGGCTCTCCACAGACTTTGCAGCCGCCCCTGGGCTCCAGGCAGCTCGGCCTGGGTTTCTGAATTTCTCCCTTGACACTTTGCCATTTTTTCACCTTTTTTCTCATTTCATCCAGGGACACAGCGGCTCTCCACAGACTTTGCAGCCGCCCCTGGGCTCCAGGCAGCTCGGCCTGAGTTTCTGAATTTCTCCCTTGACACTTTGCCATTTTTTCACCTTTTTTCTCATTTCATCCAGGGACACAGCGGCACTCCACAGACTTTACAGCCGCCCCTGGGCTCCAGGCAGCTCGGCATGGGTTTCTGCCTAGCTCCCTTGACACTTTGCCATTTTTTCACCTTTTTTCTCATTTCATCCAGGGACACAGCGGCTCTCCACAGACTTTACAGCCGCCCCTGGGCTCCAGGACCCTAGGCATGGGTTTCTGAATTTCTCCCTTGACACTTTGCCATTTTTCCACCCATTTTCTCATTTCATCCAGGGACACAGCGGCTCTCACAGACTTTAGAACCGCCCCTGGGCTCCAGGACCCTAGGCATGGGTTTCTGCCTAGCTCCCTTGACACTTTGTTACTTTTTCACCCTTTTTCTCATTTCATCCAGGGACACAGCGGCTCTCCACAGACTTTGCATCCGCCCCTGGGCTCCAGGCAGCTCGGCCTGAGTTTCTGAATTTCTCCCTTGACACTTTGCCATTTTTTCACCTTTTTTCTCATTTCATCCAGGGACACAGCGGCTCTCCACAGACTTTCCCGCGGCCCCTGGGCTCCAGGCAGCTCGGCCTGAGTTTCTGAATTTCTCCCTTGACACTTTGCCATTTTTCCACCCTTTTTCTCATTTCATCCAGGGACACAGCGGCTCTCCACAGACTTTACAGCCGCCCCTGGGCTCCAGGACCCTAGGCATGGGTTTCTGAATTTCTCCCTTGACACTTTGCCATTTTTTCACCTTTTTTCTCATTTCATCCAGGGACACAGCGGCACTCCACAGACTTTGCAGCCGCCCCTGGGCTCCAGGCAGCTCGGCCTGAGTTTCTGAATTTCTCCCTTGACACTTTGCCATTTTTCCACCCTTTTTCTCATTTCATCCAGGGACACAGCGGCACTCCACAGACTTTGCAGCCGCCCCTGGGCTCCAGGCAGCTCGGCCTGAGTTTCTGAATTTCTCCCTTGACACTTTGCCATTTTTCCACCTTTTTTCTCATTTCATCCAGGGACACAGCGGCACTCCACAGACTTTACAGCCGCCCCTGGGCTCCAGGCAGCTCGGCCTGAGTTTCTGAATTTCTCCCTTGACACTTTGCCATTTTTTCACCTTTTTTCTCATTTCATCCAGGGACACAGCGGCACTCCACAGACTTTACAGCCGCCCCTGGGCTCCAGGCAGCTCGGCCTGAGTTTCTGAATTTCTCCCTTGACACTTTGCCATTTTTTCACCTTTTTTCTCATTTCATCCAGGGACACAGCGGCACTCCACAGACTTTCCCGCGGCCCCTGGGCTCCAGGACCCTAGGCATGGGTTTCTGCCTAGCTCCCTTGACACTTTGCCATTTTTTCACCCTTTTTCTCAATTCATCCAGGGACACAGCGGCTCTCACAGACTTTAGAACCGCCCCTGGGCTCCAGGACCCTAGGCATGGGTTTCTGCCTAGCTCCCTTGACACTTTGCCATTTTTTCACCTTTTTTCTCATTTCATCCAGGGACACAGCGGCTCTCCACAGACTTTGCAGCCGCCCCTGGGCTCCAGGCAGCTCGGCCTGGGTTTCTGAATTTCTCCCTTGACACTTTGCCATTTTTTCACCTTTTTTCTCATTTCATCCAGGGACACAGCGGCTCTCCACAGACTTTGCAGCCGCCCCTGGGCTCCAGGCAGCTCGGCCTGGGTTTCTGAATTTCTCCCTTGACACTTTGCCATTTTTTCACCCTTTTTCTCATTTCATCCAGGGACACAGCGGCACTCCACAGACTTTACAGCCGCCCCTGGGCTCCAGGCAGCTCGGCATGGGTTTCTGCCTAGCTCCCTTGACACTTTGCCATTTTTCCACCCTTTTTCTCATTTCATCCAGGGACACAGCGGCTCTCCACAGACTTTCCCGCGGCCCCTGGGCTCCAGGCAGCTCGGCCTGAGTTTCTGAATTTCTCCCTTGACACTTTGCCATTTTTTCACCTTTTTTCTCATTTCATCCAGGGACACAGCGGCACTCCACAGACTTTACAGCCGCCCCTGGGCTCCAGGCAGCTCGGCATGGGTTTCTGCCTAGCTCCCTTGACACTTTGCCATTTTTTCACCTTTTTTCTCATTTCATCCAGGGCAACAGCGGCTCTCACAGACTTTAGAACCGCCCCTGGGCTCCAGGACCCTAGGCATGGGTTTCTGCCTAGCTCCCTTGACACTTTGCCATTTTTTCACCTTTTTTCTCATTTCATCCAGGGACACAGCGGCTCTCCACAGACTTTCCCGCGGCCCCTGGGCTCCAGGACCCTAGGCATGGGTTTCTGCCTAGCTCCCTTGACACTTTGTTACTTTTTCACCCTTTTTCTCATTTCATCCAGGGACACAGCGGCTCTCCACAGACTTTGCATCCGCCCCTGGGCTCCAGGCAGCTCGGCCTGAGTTTCTGAATTTCTCCCTTGACACTTTGCCATTTTTTCACCTTTTTTCTCATTTCATCCAGGGACACAGCGGCTCTCCACAGACTTTCCCGCGGCCCCTGGGCTCCAGGCAGCTCGGCCTGAGTTTCTGAATTTCTCCCTTGACACTTTGCCATTTTTCCACCCTTTTTCTCATTTCATCCAGGGACACAGCGGCTCTCCACAGACTTTACAGCCGCCCCTGGGCTCCAGGACCCTAGGCATGGGTTTCTGAATTTCTCCCTTGACACTTTGCCATTTTTTCACCTTTTTTCTCATTTCATCCAGGGACACAGCGGCACTCCACAGACTTTGCAGCCGCCCCTGGGCTCCAGGCAGCTCGGCATGGGTTTCTGCCTAGCTCCCTTGACACTTTGCCATTTTTCCACCCTTTTTCTCATTTCATCCAGGGACACAGCGGCTCTCCACAGACTTTCCCGCGGCCCCTGGGCTCCAGGCAGCTCGGCCTGAGTTTCTGAATTTCTCCCTTGACACTTTGCCATTTTTTCACCTTTTTTCTCATTTCATCCAGGGACACAGCGGCACTCCACAGACTTTACAGCCGCCCCTGGGCTCCAGGCAGCTCGGCATGGGTTTCTGCCTAGCTCCCTTGACACTTTGCCATTTTTTCACCTTTTTTCTCATTTCATCCAGGGCAACAGCGGCTCTCACAGACTTTAGAACCGCCCCTGGGCTCCAGGACCCTAGGCATGGGTTTCTGCCTAGCTCCCTTGACACTTTGCCATTTTTTCACCTTTTTTCTCATTTCATCCAGGGACACAGCGGCTCTCCACAGACTTTCCCGCGGCCCCTGGGCTCCAGGACCCTAGGCATGGGTTTCTGCCTAGCTCCCTTGACACTTTGTTACTTTTTCACCCTTTTTCTCATTTCATCCAGGGACACAGCGGCTCTCCACAGACTTTGCATCCGCCCCTGGGCTCCAGGCAGCTCGGCCTGAGTTTCTGAATTTCTCCCTTGACACTTTGCCATTTTTTCACCTTTTTTCTCATTTCATCCAGGGACACAGCGGCTCTCCACAGACTTTCCCGCGGCCCCTGGGCTCCAGGCAGCTCGGCCTGAGTTTCTGAATTTCTCCCTTGACACTTTGCCATTTTTCCACCCTTTTTCTCATTTCATCCAGGGACACAGCGGCTCTCCACAGACTTTACAGCCGCCCCTGGGCTCCAGGACCCTAGGCATGGGTTTCTGAATTTCTCCCTTGACACTTTGCCATTTTTTCACCTTTTTTCTCATTTCATCCAGGGACACAGCGGCACTCCACAGACTTTGCAGCCGCCCCTGGGCTCCAGGCAGCTCGGCCTGAGTTTCTGAATTTCTCCCTTGACACTTTGCCATTTTTCCACCCTTTTTCTCATTTCATCCAGGGACACAGCGGCACTCCACAGACTTTGCAGCCGCCCCTGGGCTCCAGGCAGCTCGGCCTGAGTTTCTGAATTTCTCCCTTGACACTTTGCCATTTTTCCACCTTTTTTCTCATTTCATCCAGGGACACAGCGGCACTCCACAGACTTTACAGCCGCCCCTGGGCTCCAGGCAGCTCGGCCTGAGTTTCTGAATTTCTCCCTTGACACTTTGCCATTTTTTCACCTTTTTTCTCATTTCATCCAGGGACACAGCGGCACTCCACAGACTTTACAGCCGCCCCTGGGCTCCAGGCAGCTCGGCCTGAGTTTCTGAATTTCTCCCTTGACACTTTGCCATTTTTTCACCTTTTTTCTCATTTCATCCAGGGACACAGCGGCACTCCACAGACTTTCCCGCGGCCCCTGGGCTCCAGGACCCTAGGCATGGGTTTCTGCCTAGCTCCCTTGACACTTTGCCATTTTTTCACCCTTTTTCTCAATTCATCCAGGGACACAGCGGCTCTCACAGACTTTAGAACCGCCCCTGGGCTCCAGGACCCTAGGCATGGGTTTCTGCCTAGCTCCCTTGACACTTTGCCATTTTTTCACCTTTTTTCTCATTTCATCCAGGGACACAGCGGCTCTCCACAGACTTTGCAGCCGCCCCTGGGCTCCAGGCAGCTCGGCCTGGGTTTCTGAATTTCTCCCTTGACACTTTGCCATTTTTTCACCTTTTTTCTCATTTCATCCAGGGACACAGCGGCTCTCCACAGACTTTGCAGCCGCCCCTGGGCTCCAGGCAGCTCGGCCTGGGTTTCTGAATTTCTCCCTTGACACTTTGCCATTTTTTCACCCTTTTTCTCATTTCATCCAGGGACACAGCGGCACTCCACAGACTTTACAGCCGCCCCTGGGCTCCAGGCAGCTCGGCATGGGTTTCTGCCTAGCTCCCTTGACACTTTGCCATTTTTCCACCCTTTTTCTCATTTCATCCAGGGACACAGCGGCTCTCCACAGACTTTCCCGCGGCCCCTGGGCTCCAGGCAGCTCGGCCTGAGTTTCTGAATTTCTCCCTTGACACTTTGCCATTTTTTCACCTTTTTTCTCATTTCATCCAGGGACACAGCGGCACTCCACAGACTTTACAGCCGCCCCTGGGCTCCAGGCAGCTCGGCATGGGTTTCTGCCTAGCTCCCTTGACACTTTGCCATTTTTTCACCTTTTTTCTCATTTCATCCAGGGCAACAGCGGCTCTCACAGACTTTAGAACCGCCCCTGGGCTCCAGGACCCTAGGCATGGGTTTCTGCCTAGCTCCCTTGACACTTTGCCATTTTTTCACCTTTTTTCTCATTTCATCCAGGGACACAGCGGCTCTCCACAGACTTTCCCGCGGCCCCTGGGCTCCAGGACCCTAGGCATGGGTTTCTGCCTAGCTCCCTTGACACTTTGTTACTTTTTCACCCTTTTTCTCATTTCATCCAGGGACACAGCGGCTCTCCACAGACTTTGCATCCGCCCCTGGGCTCCAGGCAGCTCGGCCTGAGTTTCTGAATTTCTCCCTTGACACTTTGCCATTTTTTCACCTTTTTTCTCATTTCATCCAGGGACACAGCGGCTCTCCACAGACTTTCCCGCGGCCCCTGGGCTCCAGGCAGCTCGGCCTGAGTTTCTGAATTTCTCCCTTGACACTTTGCCATTTTTCCACCCTTTTTCTCATTTCATCCAGGGACACAGCGGCTCTCCACAGACTTTACAGCCGCCCCTGGGCTCCAGGACCCTAGGCATGGGTTTCTGAATTTCTCCCTTGACACTTTGCCATTTTTTCACCTTTTTTCTCATTTCATCCAGGGACACAGCGGCACTCCACAGACTTTGCAGCCGCCCCTGGGCTCCAGGCAGCTCGGCATGGGTTTCTGCCTAGCTCCCTTGACACTTTGCCATTTTTCCACCCTTTTTCTCATTTCATCCAGGGACACAGCGGCTCTCCACAGACTTTCCCGCGGCCCCTGGGCTCCAGGCAGCTCGGCCTGAGTTTCTGAATTTCTCCCTTGACACTTTGCCATTTTTTCACCTTTTTTCTCATTTCATCCAGGGACACAGCGGCACTCCACAGACTTTACAGCCGCCCCTGGGCTCCAGGCAGCTCGGCATGGGTTTCTGCCTAGCTCCCTTGACACTTTGCCATTTTTTCACCTTTTTTCTCATTTCATCCAGGGCAACAGCGGCTCTCACAGACTTTAGAACCGCCCCTGGGCTCCAGGACCCTAGGCATGGGTTTCTGCCTAGCTCCCTTGACACTTTGCCATTTTTTCACCTTTTTTCTCATTTCATCCAGGGACACAGCGGCTCTCCACAGACTTTCCCGCGGCCCCTGGGCTCCAGGACCCTAGGCATGGGTTTCTGCCTAGCTCCCTTGACACTTTGCCATTTTTTCACCTTTTTTCTCATTTCATCCAGGGACACAGCGGCTCTCCACAGACTTTACAGCCGCCCCTGGGCTCCAGGACCCTAGGCATGGGTTTCTGAATTTCTCCCTTGACACTTTGCCATTTTTTCACCTTTTTTCTCATTTCATCCAGGGACACAGCGGCACTCCACAGACTTTGCAGCCGCCCCTGGGCTCCAGGCAGCTCGGCCTGAGTTTCTGAATTTCTCCCTTGACACTTTGCCATTTTTCCACCCTTTTTCTCATTTCATCCAGGGACACAGCGGCACTCCACAGACTTTGCAGCCGCCCCTGGGCTCCAGGCAGCTCGGCCTGAGTTTCTGAATTTCTCCCTTGACACTTTGCCATTTTTCCACCTTTTTTCTCATTTCATCCAGGGACACAGCGGCACTCCACAGACTTTACAGCCGCCCCTGGGCTCCAGGCAGCTCGGCCTGAGTTTCTGAATTTCTCCCTTGACACTTTGCCATTTTTTCACCTTTTTTCTCATTTCATCCAGGGACACAGCGGCACTCCACAGACTTTACAGCCGCCCCTGGGCTCCAGGCAGCTCGGCCTGAGTTTCTGAATTTCTCCCTTGACACTTTGCCATTTTTTCACCTTTTTTCTCATTTCATCCAGGGACACAGCGGCACTCCACAGACTTTCCCGCGGCCCCTGGGCTCCAGGACCCTAGGCATGGGTTTCTGCCTAGCTCCCTTGACACTTTGCCATTTTTTCACCCTTTTTCTCAATTCATCCAGGGACACAGCGGCTCTCACAGACTTTAGAACCGCCCCTGGGCTCCAGGACCCTAGGCATGGGTTTCTGCCTAGCTCCCTTGACACTTTGCCATTTTTTCACCTTTTTTCTCATTTCATCCAGGGCAACAGCGGCTCTCACAGACTTTAGAACCGCCCCTGGGCTCCAGGACCCTAGGCATGGGTTTCTGCCTAGCTCCCTTGACACTTTGCCATTTTTTCACCTTTTTTCTCATTTCATCCAGGGACACAGCGGCTCTCCACAGACTTTCCCGCGGCCCCTGGGCTCCAGGACCCTAGGCATGGGTTTCTGCCTAGCTCCCTTGACACTTTGTTACTTTTTCACCCTTTTTCTCATTTCATCCAGGGACACAGCGGCTCTCCACAGACTTTGCATCCGCCCCTGGGCTCCAGGCAGCTCGGCCTGAGTTTCTGAATTTCTCCCTTGACACTTTGCCATTTTTTCACCTTTTTTCTCATTTCATCCAGGGACACAGCGGCTCTCCACAGACTTTCCCGCGGCCCCTGGGCTCCAGGCAGCTCGGCCTGAGTTTCTGAATTTCTCCCTTGACACTTTGCCATTTTTCCACCCTTTTTCTCATTTCATCCAGGGACACAGCGGCTCTCCACAGACTTTCCCGCGGCCCCTGGGCTCCAGGACCCTAGGCATGGGTTTCTGCCTAGCTCCCTTGACACTTTGTTACTTTTTCACCCTTTTTCTCATTTCATCCAGGGACACAGCGGCTCTCCACAGACTTTGCATCCGCCCCTGGGCTCCAGGCAGCTCGGCCTGAGTTTCTGAATTTCTCCCTTGACACTTTGCCATTTTTTCACCTTTTTTCTCATTTCATCCAGGGACACAGCGGCTCTCCACAGACTTTCCCGCGGCCCCTGGGCTCCAGGCAGCTCGGCCTGAGTTTCTGAATTTCTCCCTTGACACTTTGCCATTTTTCCACCCTTTTTCTCATTTCATCCAGGGACACAGCGGCTCTCCACAGACTTTACAGCCGCCCCTGGGCTCCAGGACCCTAGGCATGGGTTTCTGAATTTCTCCCTTGACACTTTGCCATTTTTTCACCTTTTTTCTCATTTCATCCAGGGACACAGCGGCACTCCACAGACTTTGCAGCCGCCCCTGGGCTCCAGGCAGCTCGGCATGGGTTTCTGCCTAGCTCCCTTGACACTTTGCCATTTTTCCACCCTTTTTCTCATTTCATCCAGGGACACAGCGGCTCTCCACAGACTTTCCCGCGGCCCCTGGGCTCCAGGCAGCTCGGCCTGAGTTTCTGAATTTCTCCCTTGACACTTTGCCATTTTTTCACCTTTTTTCTCATTTCATCCAGGGACACAGCGGCACTCCACAGACTTTACAGCCGCCCCTGGGCTCCAGGCAGCTCGGCATGGGTTTCTGCCTAGCTCCCTTGACACTTTGCCATTTTTTCACCTTTTTTCTCATTTCATCCAGGGCAACAGCGGCTCTCACAGACTTTAGAACCGCCCCTGGGCTCCAGGACCCTAGGCATGGGTTTCTGCCTAGCTCCCTTGACACTTTGCCATTTTTTCACCTTTTTTCTCATTTCATCCAGGGACACAGCGGCTCTCCACAGACTTTCCCGCGGCCCCTGGGCTCCAGGACCCTAGGCATGGGTTTCTGCCTAGCTCCCTTGACACTTTGCCATTTTTTCACCTTTTTTCTCATTTCATCCAGGGACACAGCGGCTCTCCACAGACTTTACAGCCGCCCCTGGGCTCCAGGACCCTAGGCATGGGTTTCTGAATTTCTCCCTTGACACTTTGCCATTTTTTCACCTTTTTTCTCATTTCATCCAGGGACACAGCGGCACTCCACAGACTTTGCAGCCGCCCCTGGGCTCCAGGCAGCTCGGCCTGAGTTTCTGAATTTCTCCCTTGACACTTTGCCATTTTTCCACCCTTTTTCTCATTTCATCCAGGGACACAGCGGCACTCCACAGACTTTGCAGCCGCCCCTGGGCTCCAGGCAGCTCGGCCTGAGTTTCTGAATTTCTCCCTTGACACTTTGCCATTTTTCCACCTTTTTTCTCATTTCATCCAGGGACACAGCGGCACTCCACAGACTTTACAGCCGCCCCTGGGCTCCAGGCAGCTCGGCCTGAGTTTCTGAATTTCTCCCTTGACACTTTGCCATTTTTTCACCTTTTTTCTCATTTCATCCAGGGACACAGCGGCACTCCACAGACTTTACAGCCGCCCCTGGGCTCCAGGCAGCTCGGCCTGAGTTTCTGAATTTCTCCCTTGACACTTTGCCATTTTTTCACCTTTTTTCTCATTTCATCCAGGGACACAGCGGCACTCCACAGACTTTCCCGCGGCCCCTGGGCTCCAGGACCCTAGGCATGGGTTTCTGCCTAGCTCCCTTGACACTTTGCCATTTTTTCACCCTTTTTCTCAATTCATCCAGGGACACAGCGGCTCTCACAGACTTTAGAACCGCCCCTGGGCTCCAGGACCCTAGGCATGGGTTTCTGCCTAGCTCCCTTGACACTTTGCCATTTTTTCACCTTTTTTCTCATTTCATCCAGGGCAACAGCGGCTCTCACAGACTTTAGAACCGCCCCTGGGCTCCAGGACCCTAGGCATGGGTTTCTGCCTAGCTCCCTTGACACTTTGCCATTTTTTCACCTTTTTTCTCATTTCATCCAGGGACACAGCGGCTCTCCACAGACTTTCCCGCGGCCCCTGGGCTCCAGGACCCTAGGCATGGGTTTCTGCCTAGCTCCCTTGACACTTTGTTACTTTTTCACCCTTTTTCTCATTTCATCCAGGGACACAGCGGCTCTCCACAGACTTTGCATCCGCCCCTGGGCTCCAGGCAGCTCGGCCTGAGTTTCTGAATTTCTCCCTTGACACTTTGCCATTTTTTCACCTTTTTTCTCATTTCATCCAGGGACACAGCGGCTCTCCACAGACTTTCCCGCGGCCCCTGGGCTCCAGGCAGCTCGGCCTGAGTTTCTGAATTTCTCCCTTGACACTTTGCCATTTTTCCACCCTTTTTCTCATTTCATCCAGGGACACAGCGGCTCTCCACAGACTTTCCCGCGGCCCCTGGGCTCCAGGACCCTAGGCATGGGTTTCTGCCTAGCTCCCTTGACACTTTGTTACTTTTTCACCCTTTTTCTCATTTCATCCAGGGACACAGCGGCTCTCCACAGACTTTGCATCCGCCCCTGGGCTCCAGGCAGCTCGGCCTGAGTTTCTGAATTTCTCCCTTGACACTTTGCCATTTTTTCACCTTTTTTCTCATTTCATCCAGGGACACAGCGGCTCTCCACAGACTTTCCCGCGGCCCCTGGGCTCCAGGCAGCTCGGCCTGAGTTTCTGAATTTCTCCCTTGACACTTTGCCATTTTTCCACCCTTTTTCTCATTTCATCCAGGGACACAGCGGCTCTCCACAGACTTTACAGCCGCCCCTGGGCTCCAGGACCCTAGGCATGGGTTTCTGAATTTCTCCCTTGACACTTTGCCATTTTTTCACCTTTTTTCTCATTTCATCCAGGGACACAGCGGCACTCCACAGACTTTGCAGCCGCCCCTGGGCTCCAGGCAGCTCGGCATGGGTTTCTGCCTAGCTCCCTTGACACTTTGCCATTTTTCCACCCTTTTTCTCATTTCATCCAGGGACACAGCGGCTCTCCACAGACTTTCCCGCGGCCCCTGGGCTCCAGGCAGCTCGGCCTGAGTTTCTGAATTTCTCCCTTGACACTTTGCCATTTTTTCACCTTTTTTCTCATTTCATCCAGGGACACAGCGGCACTCCACAGACTTTACAGCCGCCCCTGGGCTCCAGGCAGCTCGGCATGGGTTTCTGCCTAGCTCCCTTGACACTTTGCCATTTTTTCACCTTTTTTCTCATTTCATCCAGGGCAACAGCGGCTCTCACAGACTTTAGAACCGCCCCTGGGCTCCAGGACCCTAGGCATGGGTTTCTGCCTAGCTCCCTTGACACTTTGCCATTTTTTCACCTTTTTTCTCATTTCATCCAGGGACACAGCGGCTCTCCACAGACTTTCCCGCGGCCCCTGGGCTCCAGGACCCTAGGCATGGGTTTCTGCCTAGCTCCCTTGACACTTTGTTACTTTTTCACCCTTTTTCTCATTTCATCCAGGGACACAGCGGCTCTCCACAGACTTTGCATCCGCCCCTGGGCTCCAGGCAGCTCGGCCTGAGTTTCTGAATTTCTCCCTTGACACTTTGCCATTTTTTCACCTTTTTTCTCATTTCATCCAGGGACACAGCGGCTCTCCACAGACTTTCCCGCGGCCCCTGGGCTCCAGGCAGCTCGGCCTGAGTTTCTGAATTTCTCCCTTGACACTTTGCCATTTTTCCACCCTTTTTCTCATTTCATCCAGGGACACAGCGGCTCTCCACAGACTTTACAGCCGCCCCTGGGCTCCAGGACCCTAGGCATGGGTTTCTGAATTTCTCCCTTGACACTTTGCCATTTTTTCACCTTTTTTCTCATTTCATCCAGGGACACAGCGGCACTCCACAGACTTTGCAGCCGCCCCTGGGCTCCAGGCAGCTCGGCCTGAGTTTCTGAATTTCTCCCTTGACACTTTGCCATTTTTCCACCCTTTTTCTCATTTCATCCAGGGACACAGCGGCACTCCACAGACTTTGCAGCCGCCCCTGGGCTCCAGGCAGCTCGGCCTGAGTTTCTGAATTTCTCCCTTGACACTTTGCCATTTTTCCACCTTTTTTCTCATTTCATCCAGGGACACAGCGGCACTCCACAGACTTTACAGCCGCCCCTGGGCTCCAGGCAGCTCGGCCTGAGTTTCTGAATTTCTCCCTTGACACTTTGCCATTTTTTCACCTTTTTTCTCATTTCATCCAGGGACACAGCGGCACTCCACAGACTTTCCCGCGGCCCCTGGGCTCCAGGACCCTAGGCATGGGTTTCTGCCTAGCTCCCTTGACACTTTGCCATTTTTTCACCTTTTTTCTCATTTCATCCAGGGACACAGCGGCACTCCACAGACTTTCCCGCGGCCCCTGGGCTCCAGGACCCTAGGCATGGGTTTCTGCCTAGCTCCCTTGACACTTTGCCATTTTTTCACCCTTTTTCTCAATTCATCCAGGGACACAGCGGCTCTCACAGACTTTAGAACCGCCCCTGGGCTCCAGGACCCTAGGCATGGGTTTCTGCCTAGCTCCCTTGACACTTTGCCATTTTTTCACCTTTTTTCTCATTTCATCCAGGGACACAGCGGCTCTCCACAGACTTTCCCGCGGCCCCTGGGCTCCAGGCAGCTCGGCCTGAGTTTCTGAATTTCTCCCTTGACACTTTGCCATTTTTTCACCTTTTTTCTCATTTCATCCAGGGACACAGCGGCACTCCACAGACTTTACAGCCGCCCCTGGGCTCCAGGCAGCTCGGCCTGAGTTTCTGAATTTCTCCCTTGACACTTTGCCATTTTTTCACCTTTTTTCTCATTTCATCCAGGGACACAGCGGCACTCCACAGACTTTACAGCCGCCCCTGGGCTCCAGGCAGCTCGGCCTGAGTTTCTGAATTTCTCCCTTGACACTTTGCCATTTTTTCACCTTTTTTCTCATTTCATCCAGGGACACAGCGGCACTCCACAGACTTTCCCGCGGCCCCTGGGCTCCAGGACCCTAGGCATGGGTTTCTGCCTAGCTCCCTTGACACTTTGCCATTTTTTCACCCTTTTTCTCAATTCATCCAGGGACACAGCGGCTCTCACAGACTTTAGAACCGCCCCTGGGCTCCAGGACCCTAGGCATGGGTTTCTGCCTAGCTCCCTTGACACTTTGCCATTTTTTCACCTTTTTTCTCATTTCATCCAGGGACACAGCGGCTCTCCACAGACTTTGCAGCCGCCCCTGGGCTCCAGGCAGCTCGGCCTGGGTTTCTGAATTTCTCCCTTGACACTTTGCCATTTTTTCACCTTTTTTCTCATTTCATCCAGGGACACAGCGGCTCTCCACAGACTTTGCAGCCGCCCCTGGGCTCCAGGCAGCTCGGCCTGGGTTTCTGAATTTCTCCCTTGACACTTTGCCATTTTTTCACCCTTTTTCTCATTTCATCCAGGGACACAGCGGCACTCCACAGACTTTACAGCCGCCCCTGGGCTCCAGGCAGCTCGGCATGGGTTTCTGCCTAGCTCCCTTGACACTTTGCCATTTTTCCACCCTTTTTCTCATTTCATCCAGGGACACAGCGGCTCTCCACAGACTTTACAGCCGCCCCTGGGCTCCAGGCAGCTCGGCATGGGTTTCTGCCTAGCTCCCTTGACACTTTGCCATTTTTTCACCTTTTTTCTCATTTCATCCAGGGACACAGCGGCTCTCCACAGACTTTACAGCCGCCCCTGGGCTCCAGGACCCTAGGCATGGGTTTCTGAATTTCTCCCTTGACACTTTGCCATTTTTCCACCCATTTTCTCATTTCATCCAGGGACACAGCGGCTCTCACAGACTTTCCCGCGGCCCCTGGGCTCCAGGACCCTAGGCATGGGTTTCTGCCTAGCTCCCTTGACACTTTGTTACTTTTTCACCCTTTTTCTCATTTCATCCAGGGACACAGCGGCTCTCACAGACTTTAGAACCGCCCCTGGGCTCCAGGACCCTAGGCATGGGTTTCTGCCTAGCTCCCTTGACACTTTGCCATTTTTTCACCCTTTTTCTCAATTCATCCAGGGACACAGCGGCTCTCCACACACTTTAGAACCGCCCCTGGGCTCCAGGCAGCTCGGCCTGAGTTTCTGAATTTCTCCCTTGACACTTTGCCATTTTTTCACCTTTTTTCTCATTTCATCCAGGGACACAGCGGCTCTCCACAGACTTTGCAGCCGCCCCTGGGCTCCAGGACCCTAGGCATGGGTTTCTGCCTAGCTCCCTTGACACTTTGCCATTTTTTCACCTTTTTTCTCATTTCATCCAGGGACACAGCGGCTCTCCACAGACTTTGCAGCCGCCCCTGGGCTCCAGGCAGCTCGGCCTGGGTTTCTGAATTTCTCCCTTGACACTTTGCCATTTTTTCACCTTTTTTCTCATTTCATCCAGGGACACAGCGGCTCTCCACAGACTTTGCAGCCGCCCCTGGGCTCCAGGCAGCTCGGCCTGGGTTTCTGAATTTCTCCCTTGACACTTTGCCATTTTTTCACCCTTTTTCTCATTTCATCCAGGGACACAGCGGCACTCCACAGACTTTACAGCCGCCCCTGGGCTCCAGGCAGCTCGGCATGGGTTTCTGCCTAGCTCCCTTGACACTTTGCCATTTTTCCACCCTTTTTCTCATTTCATCCAGGGACACAGCGGCTCTCCACAGACTTTACAGCCGCCCCTGGGCTCCAGGCAGCTCGGCATGGGTTTCTGCCTAGCTCCCTTGACACTTTGCCATTTTTTCACCTTTTTTCTCATTTCATCCAGGGACACAGCGGCTCTCCACAGACTTTACAGCCGCCCCTGGGCTCCAGGACCCTAGGCATGGGTTTCTGAATTTCTCCCTTGACACTTTGCCATTTTTCCACCCATTTTCTCATTTCATCCAGGGACACAGCGGCTCTCACAGACTTTCCCGCGGCCCCTGGGCTCCAGGACCCTAGGCATGGGTTTCTGCCTAGCTCCCTTGACACTTTGTTACTTTTTCACCCTTTTTCTCATTTCATCCAGGGACACAGCGGCTCTCACAGACTTTAGAACCGCCCCTGGGCTCCAGGACCCTAGGCATGGGTTTCTGCCTAGCTCCCTTGACACTTTGCCATTTTTTCACCCTTTTTCTCAATTCATCCAGGGACACAGCGGCTCTCCACACACTTTAGAACCGCCCCTGGGCTCCAGGCAGCTCGGCCTGAGTTTCTGAATTTCTCCCTTGACACTTTGCCATTTTTTCACCTTTTTTCTCATTTCATCCAGGGACACAGCGGCTCTCCACAGACTTTGCAGCCGCCCCTGGGCTCCAGGCAGCTCGGCCTGAGTTTCTGAATTTCTCCCTTGACACTTTGCCATTTTTTCACCTTTTTTCTCATTTCATCCAGGGACACAGCGGCACTCCACAGACTTTACAGCCGCCCCTGGGCTCCAGGCAGCTCGGCCTGAGTTTCTGAATTTCTCCCTTGACACTTTGCCATTTTTTCACCTTTTTCTTCATTTCATCCAGGGACACAGCGGCTCTCCACAGACTTTCCCGCGGCCCCTGGGCTCCAGGCAGCTCGGCCTGAGTTTCTGAATTTCTCCCTTGACACTTTGCCATTTTTTCACCTTTTTTCTCATTTCATCCAGGGACACAGCGGCACTCCACAGACTTTACAGCCGCCCCTGGGCTCCAGGCAGCTCGGCATGGGTTTCTGCCTAGCTCCCTTGACACTTTGCCATTTTTTCACCTTTTTTCTCATTTCATCCAGGGACACAGCGGCTCTCCACAGACTTTACAGCCGCCCCTGGGCTCCAGGACCCTAGGCATGGGTTTCTGAATTTCTCCCTTGACACTTTGCCATTTTTTCACCTTTTTTCTCATTTCATCCAGGGACACAGCGGCACTCCACAGACTTTGCAGCCGCCCCTGGGCTCCAGGCAGCTCGGCCTGAGTTTCTGAATTTCTCCCTTGACACTTTGCCATTTTTCCACCCTTTTTCTCATTTCATCCAGGGACACAGCGGCACTCCACAGACTTTGCAGCCGCCCCTGGGCTCCAGGCAGCTCGGCCTGAGTTTCTGAATTTCTCCCTTGACACTTTGCCATTTTTCCACCTTTTTTCTCATTTCATCCAGGGACACAGCGGCACTCCACAGACTTTACAGCCGCCCCTGGGCTCCAGGCAGCTCGGCCTGAGTTTCTGAATTTCTCCCTTGACACTTTGCCATTTTTTCACCTTTTTTCTCATTTCATCCAGGGACACAGCGGCACTCCACAGACTTTCCCGCGGCCCCTGGGCTCCAGGACCCTAGGCATGGGTTTCTGCCTAGCTCCCTTGACACTTTGCCATTTTTTCACCCTTTTTCTCAATTCATCCAGGGACACAGCGGCTCTCACAGACTTTAGAACCGCCCCTGGGCTCCAGGACCCTAGGCATGGGTTTCTGCCTAGCTCCCTTGACACTTTGCCATTTTTTCACCTTTTTTCTCATTTCATCCAGGGACACAGCGGCTCTCCACAGACTTTCCCGCGGCCCCTGGGCTCCAGGCAGCTCGGCCTGAGTTTCTGAATTTCTCCCTTGACACTTTGCCATTTTTTCACCTTTTTTCTCATTTCATCCAGGGACACAGCGGCACTCCACAGACTTTACAGCCGCCCCTGGGCTCCAGGCAGCTCGGCCTGAGTTTCTGAATTTCTCCCTTGACACTTTGCCATTTTTTCACCTTTTTTCTCATTTCATCCAGGGACACAGCGGCACTCCACAGACTTTACAGCCGCCCCTGGGCTCCAGGCAGCTCGGCCTGAGTTTCTGAATTTCTCCCTTGACACTTTGCCATTTTTTCACCTTTTTTCTCATTTCATCCAGGGACACAGCGGCACTCCACAGACTTTCCCGCGGCCCCTGGGCTCCAGGACCCTAGGCATGGGTTTCTGCCTAGCTCCCTTGACACTTTGCCATTTTTTCACCCTTTTTCTCAATTCATCCAGGGACACAGCGGCTCTCACAGACTTTAGAACCGCCCCTGGGCTCCAGGACCCTAGGCATGGGTTTCTGCCTAGCTCCCTTGACACTTTGCCATTTTTTCACCTTTTTTCTCATTTCATCCAGGGACACAGCGGCTCTCCACAGACTTTGCAGCCGCCCCTGGGCTCCAGGCAGCTCGGCCTGGGTTTCTGAATTTCTCCCTTGACACTTTGCCATTTTTTCACCTTTTTTCTCATTTCATCCAGGGACACAGCGGCTCTCCACAGACTTTGCAGCCGCCCCTGGGCTCCAGGCAGCTCGGCCTGGGTTTCTGAATTTCTCCCTTGACACTTTGCCATTTTTTCACCCTTTTTCTCATTTCATCCAGGGACACAGCGGCACTCCACAGACTTTACAGCCGCCCCTGGGCTCCAGGCAGCTCGGCATGGGTTTCTGCCTAGCTCCCTTGACACTTTGCCATTTTTCCACCCTTTTTCTCATTTCATCCAGGGACACAGCGGCTCTCCACAGACTTTACAGCCGCCCCTGGGCTCCAGGCAGCTCGGCATGGGTTTCTGCCTAGCTCCCTTGACACTTTGCCATTTTTTCACCTTTTTTCTCATTTCATCCAGGGACACAGCGGCTCTCCACAGACTTTACAGCCGCCCCTGGGCTCCAGGACCCTAGGCATGGGTTTCTGAATTTCTCCCTTGACACTTTGCCATTTTTCCACCCATTTTCTCATTTCATCCAGGGACACAGCGGCTCTCACAGACTTTCCCGCGGCCCCTGGGCTCCAGGACCCTAGGCATGGGTTTCTGCCTAGCTCCCTTGACACTTTGTTACTTTTTCACCCTTTTTCTCATTTCATCCAGGGACACAGCGGCTCTCACAGACTTTAGAACCGCCCCTGGGCTCCAGGACCCTAGGCATGGGTTTCTGCCTAGCTCCCTTGACACTTTGCCATTTTTTCACCCTTTTTCTCAATTCATCCAGGGACACAGCGGCTCTCCACACACTTTAGAACCGCCCCTGGGCTCCAGGCAGCTCGGCCTGAGTTTCTGAATTTCTCCCTTGACACTTTGCCATTTTTTCACCTTTTTTCTCATTTCATCCAGGGACACAGCGGCTCTCCACAGACTTTGCAGCCGCCCCTGGGCTCCAGGACCCTAGGCATGGGTTTCTGCCTAGCTCCCTTGACACTTTGCCATTTTTTCACCTTTTTTCTCATTTCATCCAGGGACACAGCGGCTCTCCACAGACTTTGCAGCCGCCCCTGGGCTCCAGGCAGCTCGGCCTGGGTTTCTGAATTTCTCCCTTGACACTTTGCCATTTTTTCACCTTTTTTCTCATTTCATCCAGGGACACAGCGGCTCTCCACAGACTTTGCAGCCGCCCCTGGGCTCCAGGCAGCTCGGCCTGGGTTTCTGAATTTCTCCCTTGACACTTTGCCATTTTTTCACCCTTTTTCTCATTTCATCCAGGGACACAGCGGCACTCCACAGACTTTACAGCCGCCCCTGGGCTCCAGGCAGCTCGGCATGGGTTTCTGCCTAGCTCCCTTGACACTTTGCCATTTTTCCACCCTTTTTCTCATTTCATCCAGGGACACAGCGGCTCTCCACAGACTTTACAGCCGCCCCTGGGCTCCAGGCAGCTCGGCATGGGTTTCTGCCTAGCTCCCTTGACACTTTGCCATTTTTTCACCTTTTTTCTCATTTCATCCAGGGACACAGCGGCTCTCCACAGACTTTACAGCCGCCCCTGGGCTCCAGGACCCTAGGCATGGGTTTCTGAATTTCTCCCTTGACACTTTGCCATTTTTCCACCCATTTTCTCATTTCATCCAGGGACACAGCGGCTCTCACAGACTTTCCCGCGGCCCCTGGGCTCCAGGACCCTAGGCATGGGTTTCTGCCTAGCTCCCTTGACACTTTGTTACTTTTTCACCCTTTTTCTCATTTCATCCAGGGACACAGCGGCTCTCACAGACTTTAGAACCGCCCCTGGGCTCCAGGACCCTAGGCATGGGTTTCTGCCTAGCTCCCTTGACACTTTGCCATTTTTTCACCCTTTTTCTCAATTCATCCAGGGACACAGCGGCTCTCCACACACTTTAGAACCGCCCCTGGGCTCCAGGCAGCTCGGCCTGAGTTTCTGAATTTCTCCCTTGACACTTTGCCATTTTTTCACCTTTTTTCTCATTTCATCCAGGGACACAGCGGCTCTCCACAGACTTTGCAGCCGCCCCTGGGCTCCAGGCAGCTCGGCCTGAGTTTCTGAATTTCTCCCTTGACACTTTGCCATTTTTTCACCTTTTTTCTCATTTCATCCAGGGACACAGCGGCACTCCACAGACTTTACAGCCGCCCCTGGGCTCCAGGCAGCTCGGCCTGAGTTTCTGAATTTCTCCCTTGACACTTTGCCATTTTTTCACCTTTTTCTTCATTTCATCCAGGGACACAGCGGCTCTCCACAGACTTTCCCGCGGCCCCTGGGCTCCAGGCAGCTCGGCCTGAGTTTCTGAATTTCTCCCTTGACACTTTGCCATTTTTTCACCTTTTTTCTCATTTCATCCAGGGACACAGCGGCACTCCACAGACTTTACAGCCGCCCCTGGGCTCCAGGCAGCTCGGCATGGGTTTCTGCCTAGCTCCCTTGACACTTTGCCATTTTTTCACCTTTTTTCTCATTTCATCCAGGGACACAGCGGCTCTCCACAGACTTTACAGCCGCCCCTGGGCTCCAGGACCCTAGGCATGGGTTTCTGAATTTCTCCCTTGACACTTTGCCATTTTTTCACCTTTTTTCTCATTTCATCCAGGGACACAGCGGCACTCCACAGACTTTGCAGCCGCCCCTGGGCTCCAGGCAGCTCGGCCTGAGTTTCTGAATTTCTCCCTTGACACTTTGCCATTTTTCCACCCTTTTTCTCATTTCATCCAGGGACACAGCGGCACTCCACAGACTTTGCAGCCGCCCCTGGGCTCCAGGCAGCTCGGCCTGAGTTTCTGAATTTCTCCCTTGACACTTTGCCATTTTTCCACCTTTTTTCTCATTTCATCCAGGGACACAGCGGCACTCCACAGACTTTACAGCCGCCCCTGGGCTCCAGGCAGCTCGGCCTGAGTTTCTGAATTTCTCCCTTGACACTTTGCCATTTTTTCACCTTTTTTCTCATTTCATCCAGGGACACAGCGGCACTCCACAGACTTTCCCGCGGCCCCTGGGCTCCAGGACCCTAGGCATGGGTTTCTGCCTAGCTCCCTTGACACTTTGCCATTTTTTCACCCTTTTTCTCAATTCATCCAGGGACACAGCGGCTCTCACAGACTTTAGAACCGCCCCTGGGCTCCAGGACCCTAGGCATGGGTTTCTGCCTAGCTCCCTTGACACTTTGCCATTTTTTCACCTTTTTTCTCATTTCATCCAGGGACACAGCGGCTCTCCACAGACTTTCCCGCGGCCCCTGGGCTCCAGGCAGCTCGGCCTGAGTTTCTGAATTTCTCCCTTGACACTTTGCCATTTTTTCACCTTTTTTCTCATTTCATCCAGGGACACAGCGGCACTCCACAGACTTTACAGCCGCCCCTGGGCTCCAGGCAGCTCGGCCTGAGTTTCTGAATTTCTCCCTTGACACTTTGCCATTTTTTCACCTTTTTTCTCATTTCATCCAGGGACACAGCGGCACTCCACAGACTTTACAGCCGCCCCTGGGCTCCAGGCAGCTCGGCCTGAGTTTCTGAATTTCTCCCTTGACACTTTGCCATTTTTTCACCTTTTTTCTCATTTCATCCAGGGACACAGCGGCACTCCACAGACTTTCCCGCGGCCCCTGGGCTCCAGGACCCTAGGCATGGGTTTCTGCCTAGCTCCCTTGACACTTTGCCATTTTTTCACCCTTTTTCTCAATTCATCCAGGGACACAGCGGCTCTCACAGACTTTAGAACCGCCCCTGGGCTCCAGGACCCTAGGCATGGGTTTCTGCCTAGCTCCCTTGACACTTTGCCATTTTTTCACCTTTTTTCTCATTTCATCCAGGGACACAGCGGCTCTCCACAGACTTTGCAGCCGCCCCTGGGCTCCAGGCAGCTCGGCCTGGGTTTCTGAATTTCTCCCTTGACACTTTGCCATTTTTTCACCTTTTTTCTCATTTCATCCAGGGACACAGCGGCTCTCCACAGACTTTGCAGCCGCCCCTGGGCTCCAGGCAGCTCGGCCTGGGTTTCTGAATTTCTCCCTTGACACTTTGCCATTTTTTCACCTTTTTTCTCATTTCATCCAGGGACACAGCGGCTCTCCACAGACTTTGCAGCCGCCCCTGGGCTCCAGGCAGCTCGGCCTGGGTTTCTGAA
This sequence comes from Dunckerocampus dactyliophorus, assembly GCF_027744805.1. Classification (NCBI taxonomy): domain Eukaryota; kingdom Metazoa; phylum Chordata; class Actinopteri; order Syngnathiformes; family Syngnathidae; genus Dunckerocampus; species Dunckerocampus dactyliophorus. The sequence goes on along the minus strand of NW_026559875.1, from coordinate 31,467 downwards.
TTTCTCCCTTGACACTTTGCCATTTTTTCACCCTTTTTCTCATTTCATCCAGGGACACAGCGGCACTCCACAGACTTTACAGCCGCCCCTGGGCTCCAGGCAGCTCGGCATGGGTTTCTGCCTAGCTCCCTTGACACTTTGCCATTTTTCCACCCTTTTTCTCATTTCATCCAGGGACACAGCGGCTCTCCACAGACTTTCCCGCGGCCCCTGGGCTCCAGGCAGCTCGGCCTGAGTTTCTGAATTTCTCCCTTGACACTTTGCCATTTTTTCACCTTTTTTCTCATTTCATCCAGGGACACAGCGGCACTCCACAGACTTTACAGCCGCCCCTGGGCTCCAGGCAGCTCGGCATGGGTTTCTGCCTAGCTCCCTTGACACTTTGCCATTTTTTCACCTTTTTTCTCATTTCATCCAGGGCAACAGCGGCTCTCACAGACTTTAGAACCGCCCCTGGGCTCCAGGACCCTAGGCATGGGTTTCTGCCTAGCTCCCTTGACACTTTGCCATTTTTTCACCTTTTTTCTCATTTCATCCAGGGACACAGCGGCTCTCCACAGACTTTCCCGCGGCCCCTGGGCTCCAGGACCCTAGGCATGGGTTTCTGCCTAGCTCCCTTGACACTTTGTTACTTTTCCACCCTTTTTCTCATTTCATCCAGGGACACAGCGGCACTCCACAGACTTTGCAGCCGCCCCTGGGCTCCAGGCAGCTCGGCCTGAGTTTCTGAATTTCTCCCTTGACACTTTGCCATTTTTCCACCCTTTTTCTCATTTCATCCAGGGACACAGCGGCACTCCACAGACTTTGCAGCCGCCCCTGGGCTCCAGGCAGCTCGGCCTGAGTTTCTGAATTTCTCCCTTGACACTTTGCCATTTTTCCACCTTTTTTCTCATTTCATCCAGGGACACAGCGGCACTCCACAGACTTTACAGCCGCCCCTGGGCTCCAGGCAGCTCGGCCTGAGTTTCTGAATTTCTCCCTTGACACTTTGCCATTTTTTCACCTTTTTTCTCATTTCATCCAGGGACACAGCGGCACTCCACAGACTTTCCCGCGGCCCCTGGGCTCCAGGACCCTAGGCATGGGTTTCTGCCTAGCTCCCTTGACACTTTGCCATTTTTTCACCCTTTTTCTCAATTCATCCAGGGACACAGCGGCTCTCACAGACTTTAGAACCGCCCCTGGGCTCCAGGACCCTAGGCATGGGTTTCTGCCTAGCTCCCTTGACACTTTGCCATTTTTTCACCTTTTTTCTCATTTCATCCAGGGACACAGCGGCTCTCCACAGACTTTCCCGCGGCCCCTGGGCTCCAGGCAGCTCGGCCTGAGTTTCTGAATTTCTCCCTTGACACTTTGCCATTTTTTCACCTTTTTTCTCATTTCATCCAGGGACACAGCGGCACTCCACAGACTTTACAGCCGCCCCTGGGCTCCAGGCAGCTCGGCCTGAGTTTCTGAATTTCTCCCTTGACACTTTGCCATTTTTTCACCTTTTTTCTCATTTCATCCAGGGACACAGCGGCACTCCACAGACTTTACAGCCGCCCCTGGGCTCCAGGCAGCTCGGCCTGAGTTTCTGAATTTCTCCCTTGACACTTTGCCATTTTTTCACCTTTTTTCTCATTTCATCCAGGGACACAGCGGCACTCCACAGACTTTCCCGCGGCCCCTGGGCTCCAGGACCCTAGGCATGGGTTTCTGCCTAGCTCCCTTGACACTTTGCCATTTTTTCACCCTTTTTCTCAATTCATCCAGGGACACAGCGGCTCTCACAGACTTTAGAACCGCCCCTGGGCTCCAGGACCCTAGGCATGGGTTTCTGCCTAGCTCCCTTGACACTTTGCCATTTTTTCACCTTTTTTCTCATTTCATCCAGGGACACAGCGGCTCTCCACAGACTTTGCAGCCGCCCCTGGGCTCCAGGCAGCTCGGCCTGGGTTTCTGAATTTCTCCCTTGACACTTTGCCATTTTTTCACCTTTTTTCTCATTTCATCCAGGGACACAGCGGCTCTCCACAGACTTTGCAGCCGCCCCTGGGCTCCAGGCAGCTCGGCCTGGGTTTCTGAATTTCTCCCTTGACACTTTGCCATTTTTTCACCCTTTTTCTCATTTCATCCAGGGACACAGCGGCACTCCACAGACTTTACAGCCGCCCCTGGGCTCCAGGCAGCTCGGCATGGGTTTCTGCCTAGCTCCCTTGACACTTTGCCATTTTTCCACCCTTTTTCTCATTTCATCCAGGGACACAGCGGCTCTCCACAGACTTTACAGCCGCCCCTGGGCTCCAGGCAGCTCGGCATGGGTTTCTGCCTAGCTCCCTTGACACTTTGCCATTTTTTCACCTTTTTTCTCATTTCATCCAGGGACACAGCGGCTCTCCACAGACTTTACAGCCGCCCCTGGGCTCCAGGACCCTAGGCATGGGTTTCTGCCTAGCTCCCTTGACACTTTGTTACTTTTTCACCCTTTTTCTCATTTCATCCAGGGACACAGCGGCTCTCACAGACTTTAGAACCGCCCCTGGGCTCCAGGACCCTAGGCATGGGTTTCTGCCTAGCTCCCTTGACACTTTGCCATTTTTTCACCCTTTTTCTCAATTCATCCAGGGACACAGCGGCTCTCCACACACTTTAGAACCGCCCCTGGGCTCCAGGCAGCTCGGCCTGAGTTTCTGAATTTCTCCCTTGACACTTTGCCATTTTTTCACCTTTTTTCTCATTTCATCCAGGGACACAGCGGCTCTCCACAGACTTTACAGCCGCCCCTGGGCTCCAGGACCCTAGGCATGGGTTTCTGCCTAGCTCCCTTGACACTTTGTTACTTTTTCACCCTTTTTCTCATTTCATCCAGGGACACAGCGGCTCTCACAGACTTTAGAACCGCCCCTGGGCTCCAGGACCCTAGGCATGGGTTTCTGCCTAGCTCCCTTGACACTTTGCCATTTTTTCACCCTTTTTCTCAATTCATCCAGGGACACAGCGGCTCTCACAGACTTTAGAACCGCCCCTGGGCTCCAGGACCCTAGGCATGGGTTTCTGCCTAGCTCCCTTGACACTTTGCCATTTTTTCACCTTTTTTCTCATTTCATCCAGGGCAACAGCGGCTCTCACAGACTTTAGAACCGCCCCTGGGCTCCAGGACCCTAGGCATGGGTTTCTGCCTAGCTCCCTTGACACTTTGCCATTTTTTCACCTTTTTTCTCATTTCATCCAGGGACACAGCGGCTCTCCACAGACTTTCCCGCGGCCCCTGGGCTCCAGGACCCTAGGCATGGGTTTCTGCCTAGCTCCCTTGACACTTTGTTACTTTTTCACCCTTTTTCTCATTTCATCCAGGGACACAGCGGCTCTCCACAGACTTTGCATCCGCCCCTGGGCTCCAGGCAGCTCGGCCTGAGTTTCTGAATTTCTCCCTTGACACTTTGCCATTTTTTCACCTTTTTTCTCATTTCATCCAGGGACACAGCGGCTCTCCACAGACTTTCCCGCGGCCCCTGGGCTCCAGGCAGCTCGGCCTGAGTTTCTGAATTTCTCCCTTGACACTTTGCCATTTTTCCACCCTTTTTCTCATTTCATCCAGGGACACAGCGGCTCTCCACAGACTTTCCCGCGGCCCCTGGGCTCCAGGACCCTAGGCATGGGTTTCTGCCTAGCTCCCTTGACACTTTGTTACTTTTTCACCCTTTTTCTCATTTCATCCAGGGACACAGCGGCTCTCCACAGACTTTGCATCCGCCCCTGGGCTCCAGGCAGCTCGGCCTGAGTTTCTGAATTTCTCCCTTGACACTTTGCCATTTTTTCACCTTTTTTCTCATTTCATCCAGGGACACAGCGGCTCTCCACAGACTTTCCCGCGGCCCCTGGGCTCCAGGCAGCTCGGCCTGAGTTTCTGAATTTCTCCCTTGACACTTTGCCATTTTTCCACCCTTTTTCTCATTTCATCCAGGGACACAGCGGCTCTCCACAGACTTTACAGCCGCCCCTGGGCTCCAGGACCCTAGGCATGGGTTTCTGAATTTCTCCCTTGACACTTTGCCATTTTTTCACCTTTTTTCTCATTTCATCCAGGGACACAGCGGCACTCCACAGACTTTGCAGCCGCCCCTGGGCTCCAGGCAGCTCGGCATGGGTTTCTGCCTAGCTCCCTTGACACTTTGCCATTTTTCCACCCTTTTTCTCATTTCATCCAGGGACACAGCGGCTCTCCACAGACTTTCCCGCGGCCCCTGGGCTCCAGGCAGCTCGGCCTGAGTTTCTGAATTTCTCCCTTGACACTTTGCCATTTTTTCACCTTTTTTCTCATTTCATCCAGGGACACAGCGGCACTCCACAGACTTTACAGCCGCCCCTGGGCTCCAGGCAGCTCGGCATGGGTTTCTGCCTAGCTCCCTTGACACTTTGCCATTTTTTCACCTTTTTTCTCATTTCATCCAGGGCAACAGCGGCTCTCACAGACTTTAGAACCGCCCCTGGGCTCCAGGACCCTAGGCATGGGTTTCTGCCTAGCTCCCTTGACACTTTGCCATTTTTTCACCTTTTTTCTCATTTCATCCAGGGACACAGCGGCTCTCCACAGACTTTCCCGCGGCCCCTGGGCTCCAGGACCCTAGGCATGGGTTTCTGCCTAGCTCCCTTGACACTTTGCCATTTTTTCACCTTTTTTCTCATTTCATCCAGGGACACAGCGGCTCTCCACAGACTTTACAGCCGCCCCTGGGCTCCAGGACCCTAGGCATGGGTTTCTGAATTTCTCCCTTGACACTTTGCCATTTTTTCACCTTTTTTCTCATTTCATCCAGGGACACAGCGGCACTCCACAGACTTTGCAGCCGCCCCTGGGCTCCAGGCAGCTCGGCCTGAGTTTCTGAATTTCTCCCTTGACACTTTGCCATTTTTCCACCCTTTTTCTCATTTCATCCAGGGACACAGCGGCACTCCACAGACTTTGCAGCCGCCCCTGGGCTCCAGGCAGCTCGGCCTGAGTTTCTGAATTTCTCCCTTGACACTTTGCCATTTTTCCACCTTTTTTCTCATTTCATCCAGGGACACAGCGGCACTCCACAGACTTTACAGCCGCCCCTGGGCTCCAGGCAGCTCGGCCTGAGTTTCTGAATTTCTCCCTTGACACTTTGCCATTTTTTCACCTTTTTTCTCATTTCATCCAGGGACACAGCGGCACTCCACAGACTTTACAGCCGCCCCTGGGCTCCAGGCAGCTCGGCCTGAGTTTCTGAATTTCTCCCTTGACACTTTGCCATTTTTTCACCTTTTTTCTCATTTCATCCAGGGACACAGCGGCACTCCACAGACTTTCCCGCGGCCCCTGGGCTCCAGGACCCTAGGCATGGGTTTCTGCCTAGCTCCCTTGACACTTTGCCATTTTTTCACCCTTTTTCTCAATTCATCCAGGGACACAGCGGCTCTCACAGACTTTAGAACCGCCCCTGGGCTCCAGGACCCTAGGCATGGGTTTCTGCCTAGCTCCCTTGACACTTTGCCATTTTTTCACCTTTTTTCTCATTTCATCCAGGGCAACAGCGGCTCTCACAGACTTTAGAACCGCCCCTGGGCTCCAGGACCCTAGGCATGGGTTTCTGCCTAGCTCCCTTGACACTTTGCCATTTTTTCACCTTTTTTCTCATTTCATCCAGGGACACAGCGGCTCTCCACAGACTTTCCCGCGGCCCCTGGGCTCCAGGACCCTAGGCATGGGTTTCTGCCTAGCTCCCTTGACACTTTGTTACTTTTTCACCCTTTTTCTCATTTCATCCAGGGACACAGCGGCTCTCCACAGACTTTGCATCCGCCCCTGGGCTCCAGGCAGCTCGGCCTGAGTTTCTGAATTTCTCCCTTGACACTTTGCCATTTTTTCACCTTTTTTCTCATTTCATCCAGGGACACAGCGGCTCTCCACAGACTTTCCCGCGGCCCCTGGGCTCCAGGCAGCTCGGCCTGAGTTTCTGAATTTCTCCCTTGACACTTTGCCATTTTTCCACCCTTTTTCTCATTTCATCCAGGGACACAGCGGCTCTCCACAGACTTTCCCGCGGCCCCTGGGCTCCAGGACCCTAGGCATGGGTTTCTGCCTAGCTCCCTTGACACTTTGTTACTTTTTCACCCTTTTTCTCATTTCATCCAGGGACACAGCGGCTCTCCACAGACTTTGCATCCGCCCCTGGGCTCCAGGCAGCTCGGCCTGAGTTTCTGAATTTCTCCCTTGACACTTTGCCATTTTTTCACCTTTTTTCTCATTTCATCCAGGGACACAGCGGCTCTCCACAGACTTTCCCGCGGCCCCTGGGCTCCAGGCAGCTCGGCCTGAGTTTCTGAATTTCTCCCTTGACACTTTGCCATTTTTCCACCCTTTTTCTCATTTCATCCAGGGACACAGCGGCTCTCCACAGACTTTACAGCCGCCCCTGGGCTCCAGGACCCTAGGCATGGGTTTCTGAATTTCTCCCTTGACACTTTGCCATTTTTTCACCTTTTTTCTCATTTCATCCAGGGACACAGCGGCACTCCACAGACTTTGCAGCCGCCCCTGGGCTCCAGGCAGCTCGGCATGGGTTTCTGCCTAGCTCCCTTGACACTTTGCCATTTTTCCACCCTTTTTCTCATTTCATCCAGGGACACAGCGGCTCTCCACAGACTTTCCCGCGGCCCCTGGGCTCCAGGCAGCTCGGCCTGAGTTTCTGAATTTCTCCCTTGACACTTTGCCATTTTTTCACCTTTTTTCTCATTTCATCCAGGGACACAGCGGCACTCCACAGACTTTACAGCCGCCCCTGGGCTCCAGGCAGCTCGGCATGGGTTTCTGCCTAGCTCCCTTGACACTTTGCCATTTTTTCACCTTTTTTCTCATTTCATCCAGGGCAACAGCGGCTCTCACAGACTTTAGAACCGCCCCTGGGCTCCAGGACCCTAGGCATGGGTTTCTGCCTAGCTCCCTTGACACTTTGCCATTTTTTCACCTTTTTTCTCATTTCATCCAGGGACACAGCGGCTCTCCACAGACTTTCCCGCGGCCCCTGGGCTCCAGGACCCTAGGCATGGGTTTCTGCCTAGCTCCCTTGACACTTTGTTACTTTTTCACCCTTTTTCTCATTTCATCCAGGGACACAGCGGCTCTCCACAGACTTTGCATCCGCCCCTGGGCTCCAGGCAGCTCGGCCTGAGTTTCTGAATTTCTCCCTTGACACTTTGCCATTTTTTCACCTTTTTTCTCATTTCATCCAGGGACACAGCGGCTCTCCACAGACTTTCCCGCGGCCCCTGGGCTCCAGGCAGCTCGGCCTGAGTTTCTGAATTTCTCCCTTGACACTTTGCCATTTTTCCACCCTTTTTCTCATTTCATCCAGGGACACAGCGGCTCTCCACAGACTTTACAGCCGCCCCTGGGCTCCAGGACCCTAGGCATGGGTTTCTGAATTTCTCCCTTGACACTTTGCCATTTTTTCACCTTTTTTCTCATTTCATCCAGGGACACAGCGGCACTCCACAGACTTTGCAGCCGCCCCTGGGCTCCAGGCAGCTCGGCCTGAGTTTCTGAATTTCTCCCTTGACACTTTGCCATTTTTCCACCCTTTTTCTCATTTCATCCAGGGACACAGCGGCACTCCACAGACTTTGCAGCCGCCCCTGGGCTCCAGGCAGCTCGGCCTGAGTTTCTGAATTTCTCCCTTGACACTTTGCCATTTTTCCACCTTTTTTCTCATTTCATCCAGGGACACAGCGGCACTCCACAGACTTTACAGCCGCCCCTGGGCTCCAGGCAGCTCGGCCTGAGTTTCTGAATTTCTCCCTTGACACTTTGCCATTTTTTCACCTTTTTTCTCATTTCATCCAGGGACACAGCGGCACTCCACAGACTTTCCCGCGGCCCCTGGGCTCCAGGACCCTAGGCATGGGTTTCTGCCTAGCTCCCTTGACACTTTGCCATTTTTTCACCTTTTTTCTCATTTCATCCAGGGACACAGCGGCACTCCACAGACTTTCCCGCGGCCCCTGGGCTCCAGGACCCTAGGCATGGGTTTCTGCCTAGCTCCCTTGACACTTTGCCATTTTTTCACCCTTTTTCTCAATTCATCCAGGGACACAGCGGCTCTCACAGACTTTAGAACCGCCCCTGGGCTCCAGGACCCTAGGCATGGGTTTCTGCCTAGCTCCCTTGACACTTTGCCATTTTTTCACCTTTTTTCTCATTTCATCCAGGGACACAGCGGCTCTCCACAGACTTTCCCGCGGCCCCTGGGCTCCAGGCAGCTCGGCCTGAGTTTCTGAATTTCTCCCTTGACACTTTGCCATTTTTTCACCTTTTTTCTCATTTCATCCAGGGACACAGCGGCACTCCACAGACTTTACAGCCGCCCCTGGGCTCCAGGCAGCTCGGCCTGAGTTTCTGAATTTCTCCCTTGACACTTTGCCATTTTTTCACCTTTTTTCTCATTTCATCCAGGGACACAGCGGCACTCCACAGACTTTACAGCCGCCCCTGGGCTCCAGGCAGCTCGGCCTGAGTTTCTGAATTTCTCCCTTGACACTTTGCCATTTTTTCACCTTTTTTCTCATTTCATCCAGGGACACAGCGGCACTCCACAGACTTTCCCGCGGCCCCTGGGCTCCAGGACCCTAGGCATGGGTTTCTGCCTAGCTCCCTTGACACTTTGCCATTTTTTCACCCTTTTTCTCAATTCATCCAGGGACACAGCGGCTCTCACAGACTTTAGAACCGCCCCTGGGCTCCAGGACCCTAGGCATGGGTTTCTGCCTAGCTCCCTTGACACTTTGCCATTTTTTCACCTTTTTTCTCATTTCATCCAGGGACACAGCGGCTCTCCACAGACTTTGCAGCCGCCCCTGGGCTCCAGGCAGCTCGGCCTGGGTTTCTGAATTTCTCCCTTGACACTTTGCCATTTTTTCACCTTTTTTCTCATTTCATCCAGGGACACAGCGGCTCTCCACAGACTTTGCAGCCGCCCCTGGGCTCCAGGCAGCTCGGCCTGGGTTTCTGAATTTCTCCCTTGACACTTTGCCATTTTTTCACCCTTTTTCTCATTTCATCCAGGGACACAGCGGCACTCCACAGACTTTACAGCCGCCCCTGGGCTCCAGGCAGCTCGGCATGGGTTTCTGCCTAGCTCCCTTGACACTTTGCCATTTTTCCACCCTTTTTCTCATTTCATCCAGGGACACAGCGGCTCTCCACAGACTTTACAGCCGCCCCTGGGCTCCAGGCAGCTCGGCATGGGTTTCTGCCTAGCTCCCTTGACACTTTGCCATTTTTTCACCTTTTTTCTCATTTCATCCAGGGACACAGCGGCTCTCCACAGACTTTACAGCCGCCCCTGGGCTCCAGGACCCTAGGCATGGGTTTCTGAATTTCTCCCTTGACACTTTGCCATTTTTCCACCCATTTTCTCATTTCATCCAGGGACACAGCGGCTCTCACAGACTTTCCCGCGGCCCCTGGGCTCCAGGACCCTAGGCATGGGTTTCTGCCTAGCTCCCTTGACACTTTGTTACTTTTTCACCCTTTTTCTCATTTCATCCAGGGACACAGCGGCTCTCACAGACTTTAGAACCGCCCCTGGGCTCCAGGACCCTAGGCATGGGTTTCTGCCTAGCTCCCTTGACACTTTGCCATTTTTTCACCCTTTTTCTCAATTCATCCAGGGACACAGCGGCTCTCCACACACTTTAGAACCGCCCCTGGGCTCCAGGCAGCTCGGCCTGAGTTTCTGAATTTCTCCCTTGACACTTTGCCATTTTTTCACCTTTTTTCTCATTTCATCCAGGGACACAGCGGCTCTCCACAGACTTTGCAGCCGCCCCTGGGCTCCAGGACCCTAGGCATGGGTTTCTGCCTAGCTCCCTTGACACTTTGCCATTTTTTCACCTTTTTTCTCATTTCATCCAGGGACACAGCGGCTCTCCACAGACTTTGCAGCCGCCCCTGGGCTCCAGGCAGCTCGGCCTGGGTTTCTGAATTTCTCCCTTGACACTTTGCCATTTTTTCACCTTTTTTCTCATTTCATCCAGGGACACAGCGGCTCTCCACAGACTTTGCAGCCGCCCCTGGGCTCCAGGCAGCTCGGCCTGGGTTTCTGAATTTCTCCCTTGACACTTTGCCATTTTTTCACCCTTTTTCTCATTTCATCCAGGGACACAGCGGCACTCCACAGACTTTACAGCCGCCCCTGGGCTCCAGGCAGCTCGGCATGGGTTTCTGCCTAGCTCCCTTGACACTTTGCCATTTTTCCACCCTTTTTCTCATTTCATCCAGGGACACAGCGGCTCTCCACAGACTTTACAGCCGCCCCTGGGCTCCAGGCAGCTCGGCATGGGTTTCTGCCTAGCTCCCTTGACACTTTGCCATTTTTTCACCTTTTTTCTCATTTCATCCAGGGACACAGCGGCTCTCCACAGACTTTACAGCCGCCCCTGGGCTCCAGGACCCTAGGCATGGGTTTCTGAATTTCTCCCTTGACACTTTGCCATTTTTCCACCCATTTTCTCATTTCATCCAGGGACACAGCGGCTCTCACAGACTTTCCCGCGGCCCCTGGGCTCCAGGACCCTAGGCATGGGTTTCTGCCTAGCTCCCTTGACACTTTGTTACTTTTTCACCCTTTTTCTCATTTCATCCAGGGACACAGCGGCTCTCACAGACTTTAGAACCGCCCCTGGGCTCCAGGACCCTAGGCATGGGTTTCTGCCTAGCTCCCTTGACACTTTGCCATTTTTTCACCCTTTTTCTCAATTCATCCAGGGACACAGCGGCTCTCCACACACTTTAGAACCGCCCCTGGGCTCCAGGCAGCTCGGCCTGAGTTTCTGAATTTCTCCCTTGACACTTTGCCATTTTTTCACCTTTTTTCTCATTTCATCCAGGGACACAGCGGCTCTCCACAGACTTTGCAGCCGCCCCTGGGCTCCAGGCAGCTCGGCCTGAGTTTCTGAATTTCTCCCTTGACACTTTGCCATTTTTTCACCTTTTTTCTCATTTCATCCAGGGACACAGCGGCACTCCACAGACTTTACAGCCGCCCCTGGGCTCCAGGCAGCTCGGCCTGAGTTTCTGAATTTCTCCCTTGACACTTTGCCATTTTTTCACCTTTTTCTTCATTTCATCCAGGGACACAGCGGCTCTCCACAGACTTTCCCGCGGCCCCTGGGCTCCAGGCAGCTCGGCCTGAGTTTCTGAATTTCTCCCTTGACACTTTGCCATTTTTTCACCTTTTTTCTCATTTCATCCAGGGACACAGCGGCACTCCACAGACTTTACAGCCGCCCCTGGGCTCCAGGCAGCTCGGCATGGGTTTCTGCCTAGCTCCCTTGACACTTTGCCATTTTTTCACCTTTTTTCTCATTTCATCCAGGGACACAGCGGCTCTCCACAGACTTTACAGCCGCCCCTGGGCTCCAGGACCCTAGGCATGGGTTTCTGAATTTCTCCCTTGACACTTTGCCATTTTTTCACCTTTTTTCTCATTTCATCCAGGGACACAGCGGCACTCCACAGACTTTGCAGCCGCCCCTGGGCTCCAGGCAGCTCGGCCTGAGTTTCTGAATTTCTCCCTTGACACTTTGCCATTTTTCCACCCTTTTTCTCATTTCATCCAGGGACACAGCGGCACTCCACAGACTTTGCAGCCGCCCCTGGGCTCCAGGCAGCTCGGCCTGAGTTTCTGAATTTCTCCCTTGACACTTTGCCATTTTTCCACCTTTTTTCTCATTTCATCCAGGGACACAGCGGCACTCCACAGACTTTACAGCCGCCCCTGGGCTCCAGGCAGCTCGGCCTGAGTTTCTGAATTTCTCCCTTGACACTTTGCCATTTTTTCACCTTTTTTCTCATTTCATCCAGGGACACAGCGGCACTCCACAGACTTTCCCGCGGCCCCTGGGCTCCAGGACCCTAGGCATGGGTTTCTGCCTAGCTCCCTTGACACTTTGCCATTTTTTCACCCTTTTTCTCAATTCATCCAGGGACACAGCGGCTCTCACAGACTTTAGAACCGCCCCTGGGCTCCAGGACCCTAGGCATGGGTTTCTGCCTAGCTCCCTTGACACTTTGCCATTTTTTCACCTTTTTTCTCATTTCATCCAGGGACACAGCGGCTCTCCACAGACTTTCCCGCGGCCCCTGGGCTCCAGGCAGCTCGGCCTGAGTTTCTGAATTTCTCCCTTGACACTTTGCCATTTTTTCACCTTTTTTCTCATTTCATCCAGGGACACAGCGGCACTCCACAGACTTTACAGCCGCCCCTGGGCTCCAGGCAGCTCGGCCTGAGTTTCTGAATTTCTCCCTTGACACTTTGCCATTTTTTCACCTTTTTTCTCATTTCATCCAGGGACACAGCGGCACTCCACAGACTTTACAGCCGCCCCTGGGCTCCAGGCAGCTCGGCCTGAGTTTCTGAATTTCTCCCTTGACACTTTGCCATTTTTTCACCTTTTTTCTCATTTCATCCAGGGACACAGCGGCACTCCACAGACTTTCCCGCGGCCCCTGGGCTCCAGGACCCTAGGCATGGGTTTCTGCCTAGCTCCCTTGACACTTTGCCATTTTTTCACCCTTTTTCTCAATTCATCCAGGGACACAGCGGCTCTCACAGACTTTAGAACCGCCCCTGGGCTCCAGGACCCTAGGCATGGGTTTCTGCCTAGCTCCCTTGACACTTTGCCATTTTTTCACCTTTTTTCTCATTTCATCCAGGGACACAGCGGCTCTCCACAGACTTTGCAGCCGCCCCTGGGCTCCAGGCAGCTCGGCCTGGGTTTCTGAATTTCTCCCTTGACACTTTGCCATTTTTTCACCTTTTTTCTCATTTCATCCAGGGACACAGCGGCTCTCCACAGACTTTGCAGCCGCCCCTGGGCTCCAGGCAGCTCGGCCTGGGTTTCTGAATTTCTCCCTTGACACTTTGCCATTTTTTCACCTTTTTTCTCATTTCATCCAGGGACACAGCGGCTCTCCACAGACTTTGCAGCCGCCCCTGGGCTCCAGGCAGCTCGGCCTGGGTTTCTGAATTTCTCCCTTGACACTTTGCCATTTTTTCACCCTTTTTCTCATTTCATCCAGGGACACAGCGGCACTCCACAGACTTTACAGCCGCCCCTGGGCTCCAGGCAGCTCGGCATGGGTTTCTGCCTAGCTCCCTTGACACTTTGCCATTTTTCCACCCTTTTTCTCATTTCATCCAGGGACACAGCGGCTCTCCACAGACTTTCCCGCGGCCCCTGGGCTCCAGGCAGCTCGGCCTGAGTTTCTGAATTTCTCCCTTGACACTTTGCCATTTTTTCACCTTTTTTCTCATTTCATCCAGGGACACAGCGGCACTCCACAGACTTTACAGCCGCCCCTGGGCTCCAGGCAGCTCGGCATGGGTTTCTGCCTAGCTCCCTTGACACTTTGCCATTTTTTCACCTTTTTTCTCATTTCATCCAGGGCAACAGCGGCTCTCACAGACTTTAGAACCGCCCCTGGGCTCCAGGACCCTAGGCATGGGTTTCTGCCTAGCTCCCTTGACACTTTGCCATTTTTTCACCTTTTTTCTCATTTCATCCAGGGACACAGCGGCTCTCCACAGACTTTCCCGCGGCCCCTGGGCTCCAGGACCCTAGGCATGGGTTTCTGCCTAGCTCCCTTGACACTTTGTTACTTTTCCACCCTTTTTCTCATTTCATCCAGGGACACAGCGGCACTCCACAGACTTTGCAGCCGCCCCTGGGCTCCAGGCAGCTCGGCCTGAGTTTCTGAATTTCTCCCTTGACACTTTGCCATTTTTCCACCCTTTTTCTCATTTCATCCAGGGACACAGCGGCACTCCACAGACTTTGCAGCCGCCCCTGGGCTCCAGGCAGCTCGGCCTGAGTTTCTGAATTTCTCCCTTGACACTTTGCCATTTTTCCACCTTTTTTCTCATTTCATCCAGGGACACAGCGGCACTCCACAGACTTTACAGCCGCCCCTGGGCTCCAGGCAGCTCGGCCTGAGTTTCTGAATTTCTCCCTTGACACTTTGCCATTTTTTCACCTTTTTTCTCATTTCATCCAGGGACACAGCGGCACTCCACAGACTTTCCCGCGGCCCCTGGGCTCCAGGACCCTAGGCATGGGTTTCTGCCTAGCTCCCTTGACACTTTGCCATTTTTTCACCCTTTTTCTCAATTCATCCAGGGACACAGCGGCTCTCACAGACTTTAGAACCGCCCCTGGGCTCCAGGACCCTAGGCATGGGTTTCTGCCTAGCTCCCTTGACACTTTGCCATTTTTTCACCTTTTTTCTCATTTCATCCAGGGACACAGCGGCTCTCCACAGACTTTCCCGCGGCCCCTGGGCTCCAGGCAGCTCGGCCTGAGTTTCTGAATTTCTCCCTTGACACTTTGCCATTTTTTCACCTTTTTTCTCATTTCATCCAGGGACACAGCGGCACTCCACAGACTTTACAGCCGCCCCTGGGCTCCAGGCAGCTCGGCCTGAGTTTCTGAATTTCTCCCTTGACACTTTGCCATTTTTTCACCTTTTTTCTCATTTCATCCAGGGACACAGCGGCACTCCACAGACTTTACAGCCGCCCCTGGGCTCCAGGCAGCTCGGCCTGAGTTTCTGAATTTCTCCCTTGACACTTTGCCATTTTTTCACCTTTTTTCTCATTTCATCCAGGGACACAGCGGCACTCCACAGACTTTCCCGCGGCCCCTGGGCTCCAGGACCCTAGGCATGGGTTTCTGCCTAGCTCCCTTGACACTTTGCCATTTTTTCACCCTTTTTCTCAATTCATCCAGGGACACAGCGGCTCTCACAGACTTTAGAACCGCCCCTGGGCTCCAGGACCCTAGGCATGGGTTTCTGCCTAGCTCCCTTGACACTTTGCCATTTTTTCACCTTTTTTCTCATTTCATCCAGGGACACAGCGGCTCTCCACAGACTTTGCAGCCGCCCCTGGGCTCCAGGCAGCTCGGCCTGGGTTTCTGAATTTCTCCCTTGACACTTTGCCATTTTTTCACCTTTTTTCTCATTTCATCCAGGGACACAGCGGCTCTCCACAGACTTTGCAGCCGCCCCTGGGCTCCAGGCAGCTCGGCCTGGGTTTCTGAATTTCTCCCTTGACACTTTGCCATTTTTTCACCCTTTTTCTCATTTCATCCAGGGACACAGCGGCACTCCACAGACTTTACAGCCGCCCCTGGGCTCCAGGCAGCTCGGCATGGGTTTCTGCCTAGCTCCCTTGACACTTTGCCATTTTTCCACCCTTTTTCTCATTTCATCCAGGGACACAGCGGCTCTCCACAGACTTTCCCGCGGCCCCTGGGCTCCAGGCAGCTCGGCCTGAGTTTCTGAATTTCTCCCTTGACACTTTGCCATTTTTTCACCTTTTTTCTCATTTCATCCAGGGACACAGCGGCACTCCACAGACTTTACAGCCGCCCCTGGGCTCCAGGCAGCTCGGCATGGGTTTCTGCCTAGCTCCCTTGACACTTTGCCATTTTTTCACCTTTTTTCTCATTTCATCCAGGGCAACAGCGGCTCTCACAGACTTTAGAACCGCCCCTGGGCTCCAGGACCCTAGGCATGGGTTTCTGCCTAGCTCCCTTGACACTTTGCCATTTTTTCACCTTTTTTCTCATTTCATCCAGGGACACAGCGGCTCTCCACAGACTTTCCCGCGGCCCCTGGGCTCCAGGACCCTAGGCATGGGTTTCTGCCTAGCTCCCTTGACACTTTGTTACTTTTTCACCCTTTTTCTCATTTCATCCAGGGACACAGCGGCTCTCCACAGACTTTGCATCCGCCCCTGGGCTCCAGGCAGCTCGGCCTGAGTTTCTGAATTTCTCCCTTGACACTTTGCCATTTTTTCACCTTTTTTCTCATTTCATCCAGGGACACAGCGGCTCTCCACAGACTTTCCCGCGGCCCCTGGGCTCCAGGCAGCTCGGCCTGAGTTTCTGAATTTCTCCCTTGACACTTTGCCATTTTTCCACCCTTTTTCTCATTTCATCCAGGGACACAGCGGCTCTCCACAGACTTTACAGCCGCCCCTGGGCTCCAGGACCCTAGGCATGGGTTTCTGAATTTCTCCCTTGACACTTTGCCATTTTTTCACCTTTTTTCTCATTTCATCCAGGGACACAGCGGCACTCCACAGACTTTGCAGCCGCCCCTGGGCTCCAGGCAGCTCGGCATGGGTTTCTGCCTAGCTCCCTTGACACTTTGCCATTTTTCCACCCTTTTTCTCATTTCATCCAGGGACACAGCGGCTCTCCACAGACTTTCCCGCGGCCCCTGGGCTCCAGGCAGCTCGGCCTGAGTTTCTGAATTTCTCCCTTGACACTTTGCCATTTTTTCACCTTTTTTCTCATTTCATCCAGGGACACAGCGGCACTCCACAGACTTTACAGCCGCCCCTGGGCTCCAGGCAGCTCGGCATGGGTTTCTGCCTAGCTCCCTTGACACTTTGCCATTTTTTCACCTTTTTTCTCATTTCATCCAGGGCAACAGCGGCTCTCACAGACTTTAGAACCGCCCCTGGGCTCCAGGACCCTAGGCATGGGTTTCTGCCTAGCTCCCTTGACACTTTGCCATTTTTTCACCTTTTTTCTCATTTCATCCAGGGACACAGCGGCTCTCCACAGACTTTCCCGCGGCCCCTGGGCTCCAGGACCCTAGGCATGGGTTTCTGCCTAGCTCCCTTGACACTTTGCCATTTTTTCACCTTTTTTCTCATTTCATCCAGGGACACAGCGGCTCTCCACAGACTTTACAGCCGCCCCTGGGCTCCAGGACCCTAGGCATGGGTTTCTGAATTTCTCCCTTGACACTTTGCCATTTTTTCACCTTTTTTCTCATTTCATCCAGGGACACAGCGGCACTCCACAGACTTTGCAGCCGCCCCTGGGCTCCAGGCAGCTCGGCCTGAGTTTCTGAATTTCTCCCTTGACACTTTGCCATTTTTCCACCCTTTTTCTCATTTCATCCAGGGACACAGCGGCACTCCACAGACTTTGCAGCCGCCCCTGGGCTCCAGGCAGCTCGGCCTGAGTTTCTGAATTTCTCCCTTGACACTTTGCCATTTTTCCACCTTTTTTCTCATTTCATCCAGGGACACAGCGGCACTCCACAGACTTTACAGCCGCCCCTGGGCTCCAGGCAGCTCGGCCTGAGTTTCTGAATTTCTCCCTTGACACTTTGCCATTTTTTCACCTTTTTTCTCATTTCATCCAGGGACACAGCGGCACTCCACAGACTTTACAGCCGCCCCTGGGCTCCAGGCAGCTCGGCCTGAGTTTCTGAATTTCTCCCTTGACACTTTGCCATTTTTTCACCTTTTTTCTCATTTCATCCAGGGACACAGCGGCACTCCACAGACTTTCCCGCGGCCCCTGGGCTCCAGGACCCTAGGCATGGGTTTCTGCCTAGCTCCCTTGACACTTTGCCATTTTTTCACCCTTTTTCTCAATTCATCCAGGGACACAGCGGCTCTCACAGACTTTAGAACCGCCCCTGGGCTCCAGGACCCTAGGCATGGGTTTCTGCCTAGCTCCCTTGACACTTTGCCATTTTTTCACCTTTTTTCTCATTTCATCCAGGGACACAGCGGCTCTCCACAGACTTTGCAGCCGCCCCTGGGCTCCAGGCAGCTCGGCCTGGGTTTCTGAATTTCTCCCTTGACACTTTGCCATTTTTTCACCTTTTTTCTCATTTCATCCAGGGACACAGCGGCTCTCCACAGACTTTGCAGCCGCCCCTGGGCTCCAGGCAGCTCGGCCTGGGTTTCTGAATTTCTCCCTTGACACTTTGCCATTTTTTCACCCTTTTTCTCATTTCATCCAGGGACACAGCGGCACTCCACAGACTTTACAGCCGCCCCTGGGCTCCAGGCAGCTCGGCATGGGTTTCTGCCTAGCTCCCTTGACACTTTGCCATTTTTCCACCCTTTTTCTCATTTCATCCAGGGACACAGCGGCTCTCCACAGACTTTCCCGCGGCCCCTGGGCTCCAGGCAGCTCGGCCTGAGTTTCTGAATTTCTCCCTTGACACTTTGCCATTTTTTCACCTTTTTTCTCATTTCATCCAGGGACACAGCGGCACTCCACAGACTTTACAGCCGCCCCTGGGCTCCAGGCAGCTCGGCCTGAGTTTCTGAATTTCTCCCTTGACACTTTGCCATTTTTTCACCTTTTTTCTCATTTCATCCAGGGACACAGCGGCACTCCACAGACTTTACAGCCGCCCCTGGGCTCCAGGACCCTAGGCATGGGTTTCTGAATTTCTCCCTTGACACTTTGCCATTTTTTCACCTTTTTTCTCATTTCATCCAGGGACACAGCGGCACTCCACAGACTTTGCAGCCGCCCCTGGGCTCCAGGCAGCTCGGCATGGGTTTCTGCCTAGCTCCCTTGACACTTTGCCATTTTTCCACCCTTTTTCTCATTTCATCCAGGGACACAGCGGCTCTCCACAGACTTTCCCGCGGCCCCTGGGCTCCAGGCAGCTCGGCCTGAGTTTCTGAATTTCTCCCTTGACACTTTGCCATTTTTTCACCTTTTTTCTCATTTCATCCAGGGACACAGCGGCACTCCACAGACTTTACAGCCGCCCCTGGGCTCCAGGCAGCTCGGCATGGGTTTCTGCCTAGCTCCCTTGACACTTTGCCATTTTTTCACCTTTTTTCTCATTTCATCCAGGGCAACAGCGGCTCTCACAGACTTTAGAACCGCCCCTGGGCTCCAGGACCCTAGGCATGGGTTTCTGCCTAGCTCCCTTGACACTTTGCCATTTTTTCACCTTTTTTCTCATTTCATCCAGGGACACAGCGGCTCTCCACAGACTTTCCCGCGGCCCCTGGGCTCCAGGACCCTAGGCATGGGTTTCTGCCTAGCTCCCTTGACACTTTGTTACTTTTTCACCCTTTTTCTCATTTCATCCAGGGACACAGCGGCTCTCCACAGACTTTGCATCCGCCCCTGGGCTCCAGGCAGCTCGGCCTGAGTTTCTGAATTTCTCCCTTGACACTTTGCCATTTTTTCACCTTTTTTCTCATTTCATCCAGGGACACAGCGGCTCTCCACAGACTTTCCCGCGGCCCCTGGGCTCCAGGCAGCTCGGCCTGAGTTTCTGAATTTCTCCCTTGACACTTTGCCATTTTTCCACCCTTTTTCTCATTTCATCCAGGGACACAGCGGCTCTCCACAGACTTTACAGCCGCCCCTGGGCTCCAGGACCCTAGGCATGGGTTTCTGAATTTCTCCCTTGACACTTTGCCATTTTTTCACCTTTTTTCTCATTTCATCCAGGGACACAGCGGCACTCCACAGACTTTGCAGCCGCCCCTGGGCTCCAGGCAGCTCGGCATGGGTTTCTGCCTAGCTCCCTTGACACTTTGCCATTTTTCCACCCTTTTTCTCATTTCATCCAGGGACACAGCGGCTCTCCACAGACTTTCCCGCGGCCCCTGGGCTCCAGGCAGCTCGGCCTGAGTTTCTGAATTTCTCCCTTGACACTTTGCCATTTTTTCACCTTTTTTCTCATTTCATCCAGGGACACAGCGGCACTCCACAGACTTTACAGCCGCCCCTGGGCTCCAGGCAGCTCGGCATGGGTTTCTGCCTAGCTCCCTTGACACTTTGCCATTTTTTCACCTTTTTTCTCATTTCATCCAGGGCAACAGCGGCTCTCACAGACTTTAGAACCGCCCCTGGGCTCCAGGACCCTAGGCATGGGTTTCTGCCTAGCTCCCTTGACACTTTGCCATTTTTTCACCTTTTTTCTCATTTCATCCAGGGACACAGCGGCTCTCCACAGACTTTCCCGCGGCCCCTGGGCTCCAGGACCCTAGGCATGGGTTTCTGCCTAGCTCCCTTGACACTTTGCCATTTTTTCACCTTTTTTCTCATTTCATCCAGGGACACAGCGGCTCTCCACAGACTTTACAGCCGCCCCTGGGCTCCAGGACCCTAGGCATGGGTTTCTGAATTTCTCCCTTGACACTTTGCCATTTTTTCACCTTTTTTCTCATTTCATCCAGGGACACAGCGGCACTCCACAGACTTTGCAGCCGCCCCTGGGCTCCAGGCAGCTCGGCCTGAGTTTCTGAATTTCTCCCTTGACACTTTGCCATTTTTCCACCCTTTTTCTCATTTCATCCAGGGACACAGCGGCACTCCACAGACTTTGCAGCCGCCCCTGGGCTCCAGGCAGCTCGGCCTGAGTTTCTGAATTTCTCCCTTGACACTTTGCCATTTTTCCACCTTTTTTCTCATTTCATCCAGGGACACAGCGGCACTCCACAGACTTTACAGCCGCCCCTGGGCTCCAGGCAGCTCGGCCTGAGTTTCTGAATTTCTCCCTTGACACTTTGCCATTTTTTCACCTTTTTTCTCATTTCATCCAGGGACACAGCGGCACTCCACAGACTTTACAGCCGCCCCTGGGCTCCAGGCAGCTCGGCCTGAGTTTCTGAATTTCTCCCTTGACACTTTGCCATTTTTTCACCTTTTTTCTCATTTCATCCAGGGACACAGCGGCACTCCACAGACTTTCCCGCGGCCCCTGGGCTCCAGGACCCTAGGCATGGGTTTCTGCCTAGCTCCCTTGACACTTTGCCATTTTTTCACCCTTTTTCTCAATTCATCCAGGGACACAGCGGCTCTCACAGACTTTAGAACCGCCCCTGGGCTCCAGGACCCTAGGCATGGGTTTCTGCCTAGCTCCCTTGACACTTTGCCATTTTTTCACCTTTTTTCTCATTTCATCCAGGGCAACAGCGGCTCTCACAGACTTTAGAACCGCCCCTGGGCTCCAGGACCCTAGGCATGGGTTTCTGCCTAGCTCCCTTGACACTTTGCCATTTTTTCACCTTTTTTCTCATTTCATCCAGGGACACAGCGGCTCTCCACAGACTTTCCCGCGGCCCCTGGGCTCCAGGACCCTAGGCATGGGTTTCTGCCTAGCTCCCTTGACACTTTGTTACTTTTTCACCCTTTTTCTCATTTCATCCAGGGACACAGCGGCTCTCCACAGACTTTGCATCCGCCCCTGGGCTCCAGGCAGCTCGGCCTGAGTTTCTGAATTTCTCCCTTGACACTTTGCCATTTTTTCACCTTTTTTCTCATTTCATCCAGGGACACAGCGGCTCTCCACAGACTTTCCCGCGGCCCCTGGGCTCCAGGCAGCTCGGCCTGAGTTTCTGAATTTCTCCCTTGACACTTTGCCATTTTTCCACCCTTTTTCTCATTTCATCCAGGGACACAGCGGCTCTCCACAGACTTTCCCGCGGCCCCTGGGCTCCAGGACCCTAGGCATGGGTTTCTGCCTAGCTCCCTTGACACTTTGTTACTTTTTCACCCTTTTTCTCATTTCATCCAGGGACACAGCGGCTCTCCACAGACTTTGCATCCGCCCCTGGGCTCCAGGCAGCTCGGCCTGAGTTTCTGAATTTCTCCCTTGACACTTTGCCATT
>NW_026559875.1:0-2500 GCF_027744805.1 Dunckerocampus dactyliophorus | reverse complement strand
GAGGAGCGGGAGCTCGATAGACGGCGAGGAGGCGGGAACGCAGCGAGGGAGGCGGGAGGGGACGGCACCGCGCCGCCAAACCCCGGAAACCTCGGAGGTACGCCCAGCGAAACCGGATGAAGGGGCACCGGGGGGAACCGTAACAGGGTCGCGGGCGGGACGGAGGCGGCCGGAGCCGCACGCCGCGCGCCGCGCCGCCGCTTCGGACGCCGGGGGCCTCGAAACACCCGTGGCTTTTCTTCCTCTTTCCAGCCAGCTTGCTCTACGGTCTGCACTTAAGGGGACGAAGGCCCGCGGAGGGCCTGCGACACCCCAGCCGCGGGAGCGTAGGCCGAGCGGCCGCCCCCCGCCCGGAGGGCGGGGGGTTGGGCCGGCCTCGTCCGTACTCCCGATTGATTGCCAAGCGACGCTCAGACAGGCGTGGCCCCGGGAGGGACCCGGGGCCGCAAGGTGCGTTCGAAGTGTCGATGATCAATGTGTCCTGCAATTCACATTAGTTCTCGCAGCTAGCTGCGTTCTTCATCGACGCACGAGCCGAGTGATCCACCGCTAAGAGTTGTCAGAGGGGTTTTTGGTGGGCTTGCCACACAAGTGAGTTGGGGGACGGCGCGCCCTCCCTCCCGGGCAGCAGAGGGCGGCCGGCTTCGCCTCAAAAGCCAAGATCATGACAAGGGGGTGAAGATGCCGGTTCGGGGGGGTCGGGTGGGACGAGGGCGCTCGAGCAGAGTACCCCCGCGGTCCTCCCTTCCCCCCGCCCCGCCGCCAGGCGGCGGGTTGGCTCGCCGAGGCCGCGGCGCCCGTCGGAACGCAGCCCGCCCGCGCCGGACCGGCGGTGGCCGCGGGGGACCACCTCCGCCGTACGCGGGCGGGACGGAGCCCGCCGTGCGAACGCGCGCCTCCGCAGAGGCTCGTCCGGGGCCGCGGCGCCCGTCGGAGCAGAGCCCGCCCGCGCCGGACCGGCGGTGGCCGCGGGGGACCACCTCCGCCGTACGCGGGCGGGACGGAGCCCGCCGTGCGAACGCGCGCCCGCGGAGGCCGCGGCGCCCGTCGGAGCAGAGCCCGCCCGCGCCGGACCGGCGGTGGCCGCGGGGGACCACCTCCGCCGTACGCGGGCGGGACGGAGCCCGCCGTGCGAACGCGCACCTCCGCGGAGGCCGCGGCGCCCGTCGGAGCAGAGCCCGCCCGCGCCGGACCGGCGGTGGCCGCGGGGGACCACCTCCGCCGTACGCGGGCGGGACGGAGCCCGCCGTGCGAACGCGCACCTCCTCGGACGAGGAGGGGCCGCGGGCGCCTCCGGCCGGAGCCGGAGACTTTGAACTCGCGCAGAGTACCCGCGGGCCCCCCGGTCTTCTGTTCCGGGGTGTTCCGTGAAGGCGCCCGCGGCGCCCGTCGGGCCGGAGCCCGCCGTGCGGCCGCGCGCACCTCCTTCTTTCCAGCTGGAATTCTGTGTCCGGGGACGACAAGGTCACGGGCGCTCCGGCCGGGGCCGGAGACATTAAACTCCCCTCCTCCCTCCGGAGGAGGGAGGCGAGTTGAGTACCCGCGGCCCCCCCGCCGGGTGGCGGGGTAAAGGTTATGGTTCCGTAAGGCGCGACGCCCGCCGGGACGCCCGCCCGCGCCGGACCGGCGGTGGCCGCGGGGGACCACCTCCGCCGTACGCGGGCGGGACGGAGCCCGCCGTGCGACCGCGCACCTCGGGCGGGCCTCCCGGGGGAGGGCCCGCCGTCGGTCCTGGGGGGGGGTAACACAGTGGCGCAGGAGAAGGAGACGTCGTGGGAGGCCACGTGGGAGCGAGCGTGGGAGCGAGCGTGGGAGCCGGCCTGCCGGTGGGGCCGGGGAGCGAACGGCGGCAGGCGGCGGGGCGCGTCGGGACGCCCGCCCGCCCGCGCCGGACCGGGGGAGCCGGAGCCCCTCCGCCGTACGCGTGCGGGCGGGACGGAGCCCGCCGCGCCGCCGCACACTCTGCACACTCGAACGCACGCCCGAGTCCCGAAGGGCAGGCGACAACCACGCCACGCCACGCCACGACACGCCACGACACGCCGCGCACACGCACGCCGCCGTCCTGGCCTGCGCCGGCCTCCGGGGGCCAGGGCGCGTGGCCGTCGGCCCGCCGGGACGCCCGCCCGCGCCGCCCGCGCCCGGACCGGGGGAGCCGGAGCCCCTCCGCCGTAACGCGTGCGTGCGGGCGGGACGGAGCCCGCCGTGCCGCCGGACCGTCGCGCGCCTGGGCCGCCGAGGGCCGTGGCGCGGGGCCCGTGGGACGCCGGGACGCCCGCCCGCCCGCGCCGCCCGCGCCCGGACCGGGGGAGCCGGAGCCCCTCCGCCGTAACGCGTGCGTGCGTGCGGGCGGGACGGAGCCCGCCGCCGCCGCCGTGCCGCCGCGCGCCTCGAGCGGGGCCCGGTCCCTCGAGCCGTGGGACCGGCGCTCTCGGCCACCGGGGTAGCGCCACCTGGGTTGGCCGCGCCCGGGGGAGGAGCCGCCTCCAGCTCCCCGCGG
>NW_026559874.1:110000-113332 GCF_027744805.1 Dunckerocampus dactyliophorus | reverse complement strand
CAAAGTGTCAAGGGAGCTAGGCAGAAACCCATGCCTAGGGTCCTGGAGCCCAGGGGCCGCGGGAAAGTCTGTGGAGAGCCGCTGTTGCCCTGGATGAAATGAGAAAAAAGGTGAAAAAATGGCAAAGTGTCAAGGGAGAAATTCAGAAACCCATGCCTAGGGTCCTGGAGCCAAGGGGCCGCGGGAAAGTCTGTGGAGAGCCGCTGTGTCCCTGGATGAAATGAGAAAAAAGGTGAAAAAATGGCAAAGTGTCAAGGGAGCTAGGCAGAAACCCATGCCTAGGGTCCTGGAGCCCAGGGGCCGCGGGAAAGTCTGTGGAGAGCCGCTGTGTCCCTGGATGAAATGAGAAAAAGGGTGGAAAAATGGCAAAGTGTCAAGGGAGCTAGGCAGAAACCCATGCCGAGCTGCCTGGAGCCCAGGGGCGGCTGTAAAGTCTGTGGAGTGCCGCTGTGTCCCTGGATGAAATGAGAAAAAGGGTGAAAAAATGGCAAAGTGTCAAGGGAGAAATTCAGAAACTCAGGCCGAGCTGCCTGGAGCCCAGGGGCGGCTGCAAAGTCTGTGGAGAGCCGCTGTGTCCCTGGATGAAATGAGAAAAAGGGTGGAAAAATGGCAAAGTGTCAAGGGAGCTAGGCAGAAACCCATGCCGAGCTGCCTGGAGCCCAGGGGCGGCTGTAAAGTCTGTGGAGTGCCGCTGTGTCCCTGGATGAAATGAGAAAAAGGGTGAAAAAATGGCAAAGTGTCAAGGGAGAAATTCAGAAACTCAGGCCGAGCTGCCTGGAGCCCAGGGGCGGTTCTAAAGTGTGTGGAGAGCCGCTGTGTCCCTGGATGAATTGAGAAAAAGGGTGAAAAAATGGCAAAGTGTCAAGGGAGAAATTCAGAAACTCAGGCCGAGCTGCCTGGAGCCCAGGGGCGGTTCTAAAGTGTGTGGAGAGCCGCTGTGTCCCTGGATGAATTGAGAAAAAGGGTGAAAAAATGGCAAAGTGTCAAGGGAGCTAGGCAGAAACCCATGCCTAGGGTCCTGGAGCCCAGGGGCGGCTGCAAAGTCTGTGGAAAGCCGCTGTTGCCCTGGATGAAATGAGAAAAAGGGTGAAAAAATGGCAAAGTGTCAAGGGAGCTAGGCAGAAACCCATGCCTAGGGTCCTGGAGCCCAGGGGCCGCGGGAAAGTCTGTGGAGAGCCGCTGTGCCCCTGGATGAAATGAGAAAAAGGGTGAAAAAATGGCAAAGTGTCAAGGGAGCTAGGCAGAAACCCATGCCTAGGGTCCTGGAGCCCAGGGGCCGCGGGAAAGTCTGTGGAGAGCCGCTGTGTCCCTGGATGAAATGAGAAAAAAGGTGAAAAAATGGCAAAGTGTCAAGGGAGCTAGGCAGAAACCCATGCCTAGGGTCCTGGAGCCCAGGGGCCGCGGGAAAGTCTGTGGAGAGCCGCTGTGTCCCTGGATGAAATGAGAAAAAAGGTGAAAAAGTAAC
Source organism: Dunckerocampus dactyliophorus (assembly GCF_027744805.1). NCBI lineage: Eukaryota > Metazoa > Chordata > Actinopteri > Syngnathiformes > Syngnathidae > Dunckerocampus > Dunckerocampus dactyliophorus. Next base: position 111,867 of record NW_026559874.1, on the reverse strand, counting down.
AAAGTGTCAAGGGAGAAATTCAGAAACCCAGGCCGAGCTGCCTGGAGCCTCAAAGCGGATAGAAATAGCGTGGAGAGCCGCTGTTAAGCCAGACGCCCTCTGGCGGACACAGGCAGGAGTTGCAGTAAATGCATTGAAGTCAATGGGCGAGAGTACCCAATGCGCCAAAAAAGTGCTGAAAATATGACAAAGTGTCAAATGAATGGGAGTCAATGGGCGAGAGTACCCAATGCACAAAAAAAGTGCTGAAAATATGACAAAGTGTCAAATGAATGGGAGTCAATGGGCGAGAGTACCCAATGCGCCAAAAAAGTGCTGAAAATATGACAAAGTGTCAAATGAATGGGAGTCAATGGGCGAGAGTACCCAATGCACAAAAAAAGTGCTGAAAATATGACAAAGTGTCAAATGAATGGGAGTCAATGGGCGAGAGTACCCAATGCACAAAAAAAGTGCTGAAAAAGTCCACACGAGCCTAGTCAGAAATGCAGGCCGAGGCGGCTGGAGCCCCAAAGCGGCTATAAAAAGCGTGGAGAGCCGCTGTCGCCCCGGAGAAACGGAGAAAAAGTGCTGAAAAAAGGCCCACGTCCTAACGGACCTAGGCGGAAGTGCAGGCGAGGCGGCAGGAGTCTGAAAACCGCTATAAAAAGCGTGGAGAGCCGCTGTCGCCCCGGAGAAACGTAGAAAAAGTGCTGAAAAAAGGCCTAAATCCTAACGGACCTAGGCGGAAGTGCAGGCGAGGCGGCAGGAGTCTGAAAACGGCTATAAAATGCGTGGAGAGCCGCTGTCGCCCCGGAGAAACGGAGAAAAAGTGCTGAAAAAAGGCCTAAATCCTAACGGACCGAGGCGGAAGTGCAGGCGAGGCGGCAGGAGTCTGAAAACGGCTATAAAATGCGTGGAGAGCCGCTGTCGCCCCGGAGGAACGGAGAAAAAGTGCTGAAAAAAGGCCTAAATCCTAACGGACCGAGGCGGAAGTGCAGGCGAGGCGGCAGGAGTCTGAAAACGGCTATAAAATGCGTGGAGAGCCGCTGTCGCCCCGGAGGAACGGAGAAAAAGTGCTGAAAAAAGGCCTAAATCCTAACGGACCGAGGCGGAAGTGCAGGCGAGGCGGCAGGAGTCTGAAAGCGGCTATAAAACGCGTGGAGAGCCGCTCGGATGATTTTTCAAAGTGTCAAATGAATGGGAGTGAATGGGGCAGAGTACCCAATGTGTAAAAAAAGTGCTGAAAAAACGACAAAGTCCACACGAGCCTAGTCAGAAATGCAGTCCGAGGCGGCTGGAGCCCCAAAGCGGCTATAAAACGCGTGGAGAGCCGCTCGGATGATTTTTCAAAGTGTCAAATGAATGGGAGTGAATGGGGCAGAGTACCCAATGTGTAAAAAAAGTGCTGAAAAAACGACAAAGTCCACACGAGCCTAGTCAGAAATGCAGTCCGAGGCGGCTGGAGCCCCAAAGCGGCTATAAAATGCGTGGAGAGCCGCTCGGATGATTTTTCAAAGTGTGAAATGAATGGGAGTGAATGGGGCGGAGTACCCAATGCGCGAAAAAAGTGCTGAAAAAACGACAAAGTCCACACGAGCCTAGTCAGAAATGAAGGCCGAGGCGGCTGGAGCCCCAAAGCGGCTATAAAATGCGTGGAGAGCCGCTCGGATGATTTTTCTAAGTGTGAAATGAATGGGAGTGAATGGGGCGGAGTACCCAATGCGCGAAAAAAGTGCTGAAAAAACGACAAAGTCCACACGAGCCTAGTCAGAAATGAAGGCCGAGGCGGCTGGAGCCCCAAAGCGGCTATAAAATGCGTGGAGAGCCGCTCGGATGATTTTTCTAAGTGTGAAATGAATGGGAGTGAATGGGGCGGAGTACCCAA
>NW_026559874.1:92500-97500 GCF_027744805.1 Dunckerocampus dactyliophorus | reverse complement strand
CAAGGGAGCTAGGCAGAAACCCATGCCTAGGGTCCTGGAGCCCAGGGGCCGCGGGAAAGTCTGTGGAGAGCCGCTGTTGCCCTGGATGAAATGAGAAAAAAGGTGAAAAAATGGCAAAGTGTCAAGGGAGAAATTCAGAAACCCATGCCTAGGGTCCTGGAGCCAAGGGGCCGCGGGAAAGTCTGTGGAGAGCCGCTGTGTCCCTGGATGAAATGAGAAAAAAGGTGAAAAAATGGCAAAGTGTCAAGGGAGCTAGGCAGAAACCCATGCCTAGGGTCCTGGAGCCCAGGGGCCGCGGGAAAGTCTGTGGAGAGCCGCTGTGTCCCTGGATGAAATGAGAAAAAGGGTGGAAAAATGGCAAAGTGTCAAGGGAGCTAGGCAGAAACCCATGCCGAGCTGCCTGGAGCCCAGGGGCGGCTGTAAAGTCTGTGGAGTGCCGCTGTGTCCCTGGATGAAATGAGAAAAAGGGTGAAAAAATGGCAAAGTGTCAAGGGAGAAATTCAGAAACTCAGGCCGAGCTGCCTGGAGCCCAGGGGCGGCTGCAAAGTCTGTGGAGAGCCGCTGTGTCCCTGGATGAAATGAGAAAAAGGGTGGAAAAATGGCAAAGTGTCAAGGGAGCTAGGCAGAAACCCATGCCGAGCTGCCTGGAGCCCAGGGGCGGCTGTAAAGTCTGTGGAGTGCCGCTGTGTCCCTGGATGAAATGAGAAAAAGGGTGAAAAAATGGCAAAGTGTCAAGGGAGAAATTCAGAAACTCAGGCCGAGCTGCCTGGAGCCCAGGGGCGGTTCTAAAGTGTGTGGAGAGCCGCTGTGTCCCTGGATGAATTGAGAAAAAGGGTGAAAAAATGGCAAAGTGTCAAGGGAGAAATTCAGAAACTCAGGCCGAGCTGCCTGGAGCCCAGGGGCGGTTCTAAAGTGTGTGGAGAGCCGCTGTGTCCCTGGATGAATTGAGAAAAAGGGTGAAAAAATGGCAAAGTGTCAAGGGAGCTAGGCAGAAACCCATGCCTAGGGTCCTGGAGCCCAGGGGCGGCTGCAAAGTCTGTGGAAAGCCGCTGTTGCCCTGGATGAAATGAGAAAAAGGGTGAAAAAATGGCAAAGTGTCAAGGGAGCTAGGCAGAAACCCATGCCTAGGGTCCTGGAGCCCAGGGGCCGCGGGAAAGTCTGTGGAGAGCCGCTGTGCCCCTGGATGAAATGAGAAAAAGGGTGAAAAAATGGCAAAGTGTCAAGGGAGCTAGGCAGAAACCCATGCCTAGGGTCCTGGAGCCCAGGGGCCGCGGGAAAGTCTGTGGAGAGCCGCTGTGTCCCTGGATGAAATGAGAAAAAAGGTGAAAAAATGGCAAAGTGTCAAGGGAGCTAGGCAGAAACCCATGCCTAGGGTCCTGGAGCCCAGGGGCCGCGGGAAAGTCTGTGGAGAGCCGCTGTGTCCCTGGATGAAATGAGAAAAAAGGTGAAAAAGTAACAAAGTGTCAAGGGAGAAATTCAGAAACCCAGGCCGAGCTGCCTGGAGCCTCAAAGCGGATAGAAATAGCGTGGAGAGCCGCTGTTAAGCCAGACGCCCTCTGGCGGACACAGGCAGGAGTTGCAGTAAATGCATTGAAGTCAATGGGCGAGAGTACCCAATGCGCCAAAAAAGTGCTGAAAATATGACAAAGTGTCAAATGAATGGGAGTCAATGGGCGAGAGTACCCAATGCACAAAAAAAGTGCTGAAAATATGACAAAGTGTCAAATGAATGGGAGTCAATGGGCGAGAGTACCCAATGCGCCAAAAAAGTGCTGAAAATATGACAAAGTGTCAAATGAATGGGAGTCAATGGGCGAGAGTACCCAATGCACAAAAAAAGTGCTGAAAATATGACAAAGTGTCAAATGAATGGGAGTCAATGGGCGAGAGTACCCAATGCACAAAAAAAGTGCTGAAAAAGTCCACACGAGCCTAGTCAGAAATGCAGGCCGAGGCGGCTGGAGCCCCAAAGCGGCTATAAAAAGCGTGGAGAGCCGCTGTCGCCCCGGAGAAACGGAGAAAAAGTGCTGAAAAAAGGCCCACGTCCTAACGGACCTAGGCGGAAGTGCAGGCGAGGCGGCAGGAGTCTGAAAACCGCTATAAAAAGCGTGGAGAGCCGCTGTCGCCCCGGAGAAACGTAGAAAAAGTGCTGAAAAAAGGCCTAAATCCTAACGGACCTAGGCGGAAGTGCAGGCGAGGCGGCAGGAGTCTGAAAACGGCTATAAAATGCGTGGAGAGCCGCTGTCGCCCCGGAGAAACGGAGAAAAAGTGCTGAAAAAAGGCCTAAATCCTAACGGACCGAGGCGGAAGTGCAGGCGAGGCGGCAGGAGTCTGAAAACGGCTATAAAATGCGTGGAGAGCCGCTGTCGCCCCGGAGGAACGGAGAAAAAGTGCTGAAAAAAGGCCTAAATCCTAACGGACCGAGGCGGAAGTGCAGGCGAGGCGGCAGGAGTCTGAAAACGGCTATAAAATGCGTGGAGAGCCGCTGTCGCCCCGGAGGAACGGAGAAAAAGTGCTGAAAAAAGGCCTAAATCCTAACGGACCGAGGCGGAAGTGCAGGCGAGGCGGCAGGAGTCTGAAAGCGGCTATAAAACGCGTGGAGAGCCGCTCGGATGATTTTTCAAAGTGTCAAATGAATGGGAGTGAATGGGGCAGAGTACCCAATGTGTAAAAAAAGTGCTGAAAAAACGACAAAGTCCACACGAGCCTAGTCAGAAATGCAGTCCGAGGCGGCTGGAGCCCCAAAGCGGCTATAAAACGCGTGGAGAGCCGCTCGGATGATTTTTCAAAGTGTCAAATGAATGGGAGTGAATGGGGCAGAGTACCCAATGTGTAAAAAAAGTGCTGAAAAAACGACAAAGTCCACACGAGCCTAGTCAGAAATGCAGTCCGAGGCGGCTGGAGCCCCAAAGCGGCTATAAAATGCGTGGAGAGCCGCTCGGATGATTTTTCTAAGTGTGAAATGAATGGGAGTGAATGGGGCGGAGTACCCAATGCGCGAAAAAAGTGCTGAAAAAACGACAAAGTCCACACGAGCCTAGTCAGAAATGAAGGCCGAGGCGGCTGGAGCCCCAAAGCGGCTATAAAATGCGTGGAGAGCCGCTCGGATGATTTTTCTAAGTGTGAAATGAATGGGAGTGAATGGGGCGGAGTACCCAATGCGCGAAAAAAGTGCTGAAAAAACGACAAAGTCCACACGAGCCTAGTCAGAAATGAAGGCCGAGGCGGCTGGAGCCCCAAAGCGGCTATAAAATGCGTGGAGAGCCGCTCGGATGATTTTTCTAAGTGTGAAATGAATGGGAGTGAATGGGGCGGAGTACCCAATGCGCGAAAAAAGTGCTGAAAAAACGACAAAGTGTCAAATGAATGGGAGTGAATGGGCGGAGTACCCAATGCGTGAAAAAAGGTCTGGAAAAACGACAAAGTGTCAAATGAATGGGAGTCAATGGGCGGAGTACCCAATGCGCGAAAAAAGTGCTGAAAAAATGACAAAGTGTCAAATGAATGGGAGTCAATGAGTGTTTTGGTCGACCAGGAAAAAACGCGTTTACGGGAGAGGGTAAATCAGCCGAGAGGGGGGGGGGGGGTATACTTTACCCTCTCCCGTAAATGCCATTTTTCCTGGTTGACCAAAACACCTCCAGCACGATTTCGGAAACCCAGTTTTTAGAAACACTGACCTCCAGGGGAAGTACCGAGAAAAGCACACTTTTGAATCCGCTTTTGACGCACTGAAACACGGACGTGAGCTGGGGCTGTGCCGCTCTTGGAAAACCCCTGGAGGTTATTTTCTAAAACGGGTTTCCGCGTCCCCCGGGCGCCCGTGTTGGGCCGCGCAAGGCGGTCCGGGCTGCCCACCCCATCTGAGTGCCCCGTTGGGCCGCGTGCATGGCAGGCATCCAAGGAAGGCTGATGAGCAGCGGTGATGATGATGATGAGACACCAGCTGCAAATTTGACAAAGTGTCACCTCTCAAGCATTTCCAAGCGTGACACAAACAAAAGGGAACGGGAACTTTTATATGAGTGACTTGTGCTTCTTTTTCTCCAAGTGTCACTCCACAGCTGGCACCCAGGCTGTGTGACGCAGGTGTCCGACGAGGAGCGCCCGCGATGGGCCGCGTCAGGCGGCCCGGGCCGCGCTATCACCTCCGGATGACAACATCCAAAGGAGCACGTTGGTGCTTGCTGGGAGTTTGCGCACGCGATAGGCGACGCCTGGCGGCCCTGGCCGCGCCTCGCCAGCGGGTAATGACGACCGCGAGCGCCATGCTGCGCCGATGGAGCTGTCCGAGGAGCGAGAGCGCCCGCCATGGGCGGCATCCGGCGGCCCCTGGCCGTGCTTCGTCTGCGGGTCGCTCTCCACCTCCGGGTGGCCAATCCGAGGTGTCCGCAAAGTGTGTGCGCTCGCCATGGGCGGCATCCGGCGGCCTCTGGCCGTGCTTCGTCTGCGGGTGCACACTAGGCGCGGTGGCTTTGTCCGCGCTCCACCTCCGGGTGGCGAATCCCAAAAAGCAGCACTTGGGTGCTTCGTAGGTGTCAGAAAAGTGTGTGCGCCCGCCATGGGCGGCATCCGGCGGCCTCTGGCCGTGCTTCGTCTGCGGGCGCACACTCGGAGCGAGGCTGCTGCTCGCTCCGGCGCGGTGGCTGGGTCCGCGCTCCACCTCCGGGTGGCGGAAGGAATCGAAAAGGAGCACTTTGCTGCTTCGCAGGTGTCAGAGGAGTGGGAGCGCCCGCCATGGGCGGCATCCGGCGGCCCCTGGCCGTGCTTCGTCTGCGGGTCGCTCTCCACCTCCGGGTGGCCCACTCCAAAGAAAATAAAAAAGGAGCCCAGCTCACTGGAAGGCAAGCTGAGGCTCCGGCGCGGGTAAGAGGGGCCCGCGCCTCACCTCCGGGTGTCCGACAAAGAGGAGCCGAGTGTGCTCATTGGAGGCCAGTGGGACCTCCGGCGCGGTAGCAGGGCCCGCGCTTCACCTCCGGGTGTCCGACAGAGAGGAGCCG
>NW_026559874.1:60000-80000 GCF_027744805.1 Dunckerocampus dactyliophorus | reverse complement strand
GAGAAAAAAGGTGAAAAAATGGCAAAGTGTCAAGGGAGAAATTCAGAAACTCAGGCCGAGCTGGCTGGAGCCCAGGGGCGGCTGCAAAGTCTGTGGAGAGCCGCTGTGTCCCTGGATGAAATGAGAAAAAAGGTGAAAAAATGGCAAAGTGTCAAGGGAGAAATTCAGAAACTCAGGCCGAGCTGGCTGGAGCCCAGGGGCGGCTGCAAAGTCTGTGGAGAGCCGCTGTGTCCCTGGATGAAATGAGAAAAAAGGTGAAAAAATGGCAAAGTGTCAAGGGAGAAATTCAGAAACTCAGGCCGAGCTGCCTGGAGCCCAGGGGCGGCTGCAAAGTCTGTGGAGTGCCGCTGTGTCCCTGGATGAAATGAGAAAAAGGGTGGAAAAATGGCAAAGTGTCAAGGGAGCTAGGCAGAAACCCATGCCGAGCTGCCTGGAGCCCAGGGGCGGCTGTAAAGTCTGTGGAGTGCCGCTGTGTCCCTGGATGAAATGAGAAAAAGGGTGAAAAAATGGCAAAGTGTCAAGGGAGAAATTCAGAAACTCAGGCCGAGCTGCCTGGAGCCCAGGGGCGGTTCTAAAGTGTGTGGAGAGCCGCTGTGTCCCTGGATGAATTGAGAAAAAGGGTGAAAAAATGGCAAAGTGTCAAGGGAGAAATTCAGAAACTCAGGCCGAGCTGCCTGGAGCCCAGGGGCGGTTCTAAAGTGTGTGGAGAGCCGCTGTGTCCCTGGATGAATTGAGAAAAAGGGTGAAAAAATGGCAAAGTGTCAAGGGAGCTAGGCAGAAACCCATGCCTAGGGTCCTGGAGCCCAGGGGCGGCTGCAAAGTCTGTGGAAAGCCGCTGTTGCCCTGGATGAAATGAGAAAAAGGGTGAAAAAATGGCAAAGTGTCAAGGGAGCTAGGCAGAAACCCATGCCTAGGGTCCTGGAGCCCAGGGGCCGCGGGAAAGTCTGTGGAGAGCCGCTGTGTCCCTGGATGAAATGAGAAAAAAGGTGAAAAAATGGCAAAGTGTCAAGGGAGCTAGGCAGAAACCCATGCCTAGGGTCCTGGAGCCCAGGGGCGGCTGCAAAGTCTGTGGAAAGCCGCTGTTGCCCTGGATGAAATGAGAAAAAGGGTGAAAAAATGGCAAAGTGTCAAGGGAGCTAGGCAGAAACCCATGCCTAGGGTCCTGGAGCCCAGGGGCCGCGGGAAAGTCTGTGGAGAGCCGCTGTGTCCCTGGATGAAATGAGAAAAAAGGTGAAAAAATGGCAAAGTGTCAAGGGAGCTAGGCAGAAACCCATGCCTAGGGTCCTGGAGCCCAGGGGCCGCGGGAAAGTCTGTGGAGAGCCGCTGTGCCCCTGGATGAAATGAGAAAAAGGGTGAAAAAATGGCAAAGTGTCAAGGGAGCTAGGCAGAAACCCATGCCTAGGGTCCTGGAGCCCAGGGGCCGCGGGAAAGTCTGTGGAGAGCCGCTGTGTCCCTGGATGAAATGAGAAAAAAGGTGAAAAAATGGCAAAGTGTCAAGGGAGCTAGGCAGAAACCCATGCCTAGGGTCCTGGAGCCCAGGGGCCGCGGGAAAGTCTGTGGAGAGCCGCTGTGTCCCTGGATGAAATGAGAAAAAAGGTGAAAAAGTAACAAAGTGTCAAGGGAGAAATTCAGAAACCCAGGCCGAGCTGCCTGGAGCCTCAAAGCGGATAGAAATAGCGTGGAGAGCCGCTGTTAAGCCAGACGCCCTCTGGCGGACACAGGCAGGAGTTGCAGTAAATGCATTGAAGTCAATGGGCGAGAGTAAGCCATGCCTTGCGTCCTGGAGCCCAGGGGCGGTTCTAAAGTCTGTGAGAGCCGCTGTGTCCCTGGATGAAATGAGAAAAAGGGTGAAAAAATGGCAAAGTGTCAAGGGAGAAATTCAGAAACTCAGGCCGAGCTGCCTGGAGCCCAGGGGCGGCTGCAAAGTCTGTGGAGTGCCGCTGTGTCCCTGGATGAAATGAGAAAAAGGGTGGAAAAATGGCAAAGTGTCAAGGGAGAAATTCAGAAACCCAGGCCGAGCTGCCTGGAGCCCAGGGGCGGCTGCAAAGTCTGTGGAGAGCCGCTGTGTCCCTGGATGAAATGAGAAAAAAGGTGAAAAAATGGCAAAGTGTCAAGGGAGAAATTCAGAAACCCAGGCCGAGCTGCCTGGAGCCTCAAAGCGGATAGAAATAGCGTGGAGAGCCGCTGTTAAGCCAGACGCCCTCTGGCGGACACAGGCAGGAGTTGCAGTAAATGCATTGAAGTCAATGGGCGAGAGTAAGCCATGCCTTGCGTCCTGGAGCCCAGGGGCGGTTCTAAAGTCTGTGAGAGCCGCTGTGTCCCTGGATGAAATGAGAAAAAGGGTGAAAAAATGGCAAAGTGTCAAGGGAGAAATTCAGAAACTCAGGCCGAGCTGCCTGGAGCCCAGGGGCGGTTCTAAAGTCTGTGAGAGCCGCTGTGTCCCTGGATGAAATGAGAAAAAGGGTGAAAAAATGGCAAAGTGTCAAGGGAGCTAGGCAGAAACCCATGCCTAGGGTCCTGGAGCCCAGGGGCCGCGGGAAAGTCTGTGGAGAGCCGCTGTTGCCCTGGATGAAATGAGAAAAAAGGTGAAAAAATGGCAAAGTGTCAAGGGAGCTAGGCAGAAACCCATGCCTAGGGTCCTGGAGCCCAGGGGCGGTTCTAAAGCCTGTGAGAGCCGCTGTTGCCCTGGATGAAATGAGAAAAAAGGTGAAAAAATGGCAAAGTGTCAAGGGAGCTAGGCAGAAACCCATGCCTAGGGTCCTGGAGCCCAGGGGCCGCGGGAAAGTCTGTGGAGAGCCGCTGTTGCCCTGGATGAAATGAGAAAAAAGGTGAAAAAATGGCAAAGTGTCAAGGGAGAAATTCAGAAACCCATGCCTAGGGTCCTGGAGCCAAGGGGCCGCGGGAAAGTCTGTGGAGAGCCGCTGTGTCCCTGGATGAAATGAGAAAAAAGGTGAAAAAATGGCAAAGTGTCAAGGGAGAAATTCAGAAACCCATGCCTAGGGTCCTGGAGCCCAGGGGCGGCTGTAAAGTCTGTGGAGAGCCGCTGTGTCCCTGGATGAAATGAGAAAAAGGGTGAAAAAATGGCAAAGTGTCAAGGGAGAAATTCAGAAACTCAGGCCGAGCTGCCTGGAGCCCAGGGGCGGTTCTAAAGTCTGTGAGAGCCGCTGTGTCCCTGGATGAAATGAGAAAAAGGGTGGAAAAATGGCAAAGTGTCAAGGGAGCTAGGCAGAAACCCATGCCGAGCTGCCTGGAGCCCAGGGGCGGCTGTAAAGTCTGTGGAGTGCCGCTGTGTCCCTGGATGAAATGAGAAAATGGGTGAAAAAATGGCAAAGTGTCAAGGGAGAAATTCAGAAACCCAGGCCGAGCTGCCTGGAGCCCAGGGGCGGCTGCAAAGTCTGTGGAGAGCCGCTGTGTCCCTGGATGAAATGAGAAAAAAGGTGAAAAAATGGCAAAGTGTCAAGGGAGAAATTCAGAAACTCAGGCCGAGCTGCCTGGAGCCTCAAAGCGGATAGAAATAGCGTGGAGAGCCGCTGTTAAGCCAGACGCCCTCTGGCGGACACAGGCAGGAGTTGCAGTAAATGCATTGAAGTCAATGGGCGAGAGTAAGCCATGCCTTGCGTCCTGGAGCCCAGGGGCGGTTCTAAAGTCTGTGAGAGCCGCTGTGTCCCTGGATGAAATGAGAAAAAGGGTGAAAAAATGGCAAAGTGTCAAGGGAGCTAGGCAGAAACCCATGCCTAGGGTCCTGGAGCCCAGGGGCCGCGGGAAAGTCTGTGGAGAGCCGCTGTTGCCCTGGATGAAATGAGAAAAAAGGTGAAAAAATGGCAAAGTGTCAAGGGAGAAATTCAGAAACTCAGGCCGAGCTGCCTGGAGCCCAGGGGCGGTTCTAAAGTGTGTGGAGAGCCGCTGTGTCCCTGGATGAATTGAGAAAAAGGGTGAAAAAATGGCAAAGTGTCAAGGGAGCTAGGCAGAAACCCATGCCTAGGGTCCTGGAGCCCAGGGGCGGCTGCAAAGTCTGTGGAGAGCCGCTGTGTCCCTGGATGAAATGAGAAAAAGGGTGGAAAAATGGCAAAGTGTCAAGGGAGCTAGGCAGAAACCCATGCCGAGCTGCCTGGAGCCCAGGGGCGGCTGTAAAGTCTGTGGAGTGCCGCTGTGTCCCTGGATGAAATGAGAAAAAGGGTGAAAAAATGGCAAAGTGTCAAGGGAGAAATTCAGAAACTCAGGCCGAGCTGCCTGGAGCCCAGGGGCGGTTCTAAAGTGTGTGGAGAGCCGCTGTGTCCCTGGATGAATTGAGAAAAAGGGTGAAAAAATGGCAAAGTGTCAAGGGAGCTAGGCAGAAACCCATGCCTAGGGTCCTGGAGCCCAGGGGCGGCTGCAAAGTCTGTGGAGAGCCGCTGTGTCCCTGGATGAAATGAGAAAAAAGGTGAAAAAATGGCAAAGTGTCAAGGGAGAAATTCAGAAACCCAGGCCGAGCTGCCTGGAGCCCAGGGGCGGCTGTAAAGTCTGTGGAGTGCCGCTGTGTCCCTGGATGAAATGAGAAAAAAGGTGAAAAAATGGCAAAGTGTCAAGGGAGCTAGGCAGAAACCCATGCCTAGGGTCCTGGAGCCCAGGGGCGGTTCTAAAGTCTGTGAGAGCCGCTGTGTCCCTGGATGAATTGAGAAAAAGGGTGAAAAAATGGCAAAGTGTCAAGGGAGAAATTCAGAAACTCAGGCCGAGCTGCCTGGAGCCCAGGGGCGGCTGTAAAGTCTGTGGAGAGCCGCTGTGTCCCTGGATGAAATGAGAAAAAGGGTGAAAAAATGGCAAAGTGTCAAGGGAAAAATTCAGAAACCCATGCCTAGGGTCCTGGAGCCCAGGGGCGGCTGTAAAGTCTGTGGAGAGCCGCTGTGTCCCTGGATGAATTGAGAAAAAGGGTGAAAAAATGGCAAAGTGTCAAGGGAGCTAGGCAGAAACCCATGCCTAGGGTCCTGGAGCCCAGGGGCGGCTGCAAAGTCTGTGGAGAGCCGCTGTGTCCCTGGATGAAATGAGAAAAAGGGTGGAAAAATGGCAAAGTGTCAAGGGAGCTAGGCAGAAACCCATGCCGAGCTGCCTGGAGCCCAGGGGCGGCTGTAAAGTCTGTGGAGTGCCGCTGTGTCCCTGGATGAAATGAGAAAAAGGGTGAAAAAATGGCAAAGTGTCAAGGGAGAAATTCAGAAACTCAGGCCGAGCTGCCTGGAGCCCAGGGGCGGTTCTAAAGTGTGTGGAGAGCCGCTGTGTCCCTGGATGAATTGAGAAAAAGGGTGAAAAAATGGCAAAGTGTCAAGGGAGAAATTCAGAAACTCAGGCCGAGCTGCCTGGAGCCCAGGGGCGGTTCTAAAGTGTGTGGAGAGCCGCTGTGTCCCTGGATGAATTGAGAAAAAGGGTGAAAAAATGGCAAAGTGTCAAGGGAGCTAGGCAGAAACCCATGCCTAGGGTCCTGGAGCCCAGGGGCGGCTGCAAAGTCTGTGGAAAGCCGCTGTTGCCCTGGATGAAATGAGAAAAAGGGTGAAAAAATGGCAAAGTGTCAAGGGAGCTAGGCAGAAACCCATGCCTAGGGTCCTGGAGCCCAGGGGCCGCGGGAAAGTCTGTGGAGAGCCGCTGTGTCCCTGGATGAAATGAGAAAAAAGGTGAAAAAATGGCAAAGTGTCAAGGGAGCTAGGCAGAAACCCATGCCTAGGGTCCTGGAGCCCAGGGGCGGCTGCAAAGTCTGTGGAAAGCCGCTGTTGCCCTGGATGAAATGAGAAAAAGGGTGAAAAAATGGCAAAGTGTCAAGGGAGCTAGGCAGAAACCCATGCCTAGGGTCCTGGAGCCCAGGGGCCGCGGGAAAGTCTGTGGAGAGCCGCTGTGTCCCTGGATGAAATGAGAAAAAAGGTGAAAAAATGGCAAAGTGTCAAGGGAGCTAGGCAGAAACCCATGCCTAGGGTCCTGGAGCCCAGGGGCGGCTGCAAAGTCTGTGGAGAGCCGCTGTGTCCCTGGATGAAATGAGAAAAAGGGTGGAAAAATGGCAAAGTGTCAAGGGAGAAATTCAGAAACCCATGCCTAGGGTCCTGGAGCCCAGGGGCCGCGGGAAAGTCTGTGGAGAGCCGCTGTGTCCCTGGATGAAATGAGAAAAAGGGTGAAAAAATGGCAAAGTGTCAAGGGAGAAATTCAGAAACCCATGCCTAGGGTCCTGGAGCCCAGGGGCGGTTCTAAAGCCTGTGAGAGCCGCTGTGTCCCTGGATGAAATGAGAAAAAAGGTGAAAAAATGGCAAAGTGTCAAGGGAGAAATTCAGAAACTCAGGCCGAGCTGGCTGGAGCCCAGGGGCGGCTGCAAAGTCTGTGGAGAGCCGCTGTGTCCCTGGATGAAATGAGAAAAAAGGTGAAAAAATGGCAAAGTGTCAAGGGAGAAATTCAGAAACTCAGGCCGAGCTGGCTGGAGCCCAGGGGCGGCTGCAAAGTCTGTGGAGAGCCGCTGTGTCCCTGGATGAAATGAGAAAAAAGGTGAAAAAATGGCAAAGTGTCAAGGGAGAAATTCAGAAACTCAGGCCGAGCTGCCTGGAGCCTCAAAGCGGATAGAAATAGCGTGGAGAGCCGCTGTTAAGCCAGACGCCCTCTGGCGGACACAGGCAGGAGTTGCAGTAAATGCATTGAAGTCAATGGGCGAGAGTAAGCCATGCCTTGCGTCCTGGAGCCCAGGGGCGGTTCTAAAGTCTGTGAGAGCCGCTGTGTCCCTGGATGAAATGAGAAAAAGGGTGAAAAAATGGCAAAGTGTCAAGGGAGCTAGGCAGAAACCCATGCCTAGGGTCCTGGAGCCCAGGGGCCGCGGGAAAGTCTGTGGAGAGCCGCTGTTGCCCTGGATGAAATGAGAAAAAAGGTGAAAAAATGGCAAAGTGTCAAGGGAGAAATTCAGAAACCCATGCCTAGGGTCCTGGAGCCAAGGGGCCGCGGGAAAGTCTGTGGAGAGCCGCTGTGTCCCTGGATGAAATGAGAAAAAAGGTGAAAAAATGGCAAAGTGTCAAGGGAGAAATTCAGAAACTCAGGCCGAGCTGGCTGGAGCCCAGGGGCGGTTCTAAAGTGTGTGGAGAGCCGCTGTGTCCCTGGATGAAATGAGAAAAAGGGTGAAAAAATGGCAAAGTGTCAAGGGAGCTAGGCAGAAACCCATGCCTAGGGTCCTGGAGCCCAGGGGCGGCTGCAAAGTCTGTGGAGAGCCGCTGTGTCCCTGGATGAAATGAGAAAAAGGGTGGAAAAATGGCAAAGTGTCAAGGGAGCTAGGCAGAAACCCATGCCGAGCTGCCTGGAGCCCAGGGGCGGCTGTAAAGTCTGTGGAGTGCCGCTGTGTCCCTGGATGAAATGAGAAAAAGGGTGAAAAAATGGCAAAGTGTCAAGGGAGAAATTCAGAAACTCAGGCCGAGCTGCCTGGAGCCCAGGGGCGGCTGTAAAGTCTGTGGAGTGCCGCTGTGTCCCTGGATGAATTGAGAAAAAGGGTGAAAAAATGGCAAAGTGTCAAGGGAGAAATTCAGAAACCCAGGCCGAGCTGCCTGGAGCCCAGGGGCGGCTGTAAAGTCTGTGGAGTGCCGCTGTGTCCCTGGATGAAATGAGAAAAAAGGTGAAAAAATGGCAAAGTGTCAAGGGAGCTAGGCAGAAACCCATGCCTAGGGTCCTGGAGCCCAGGGGCGGTTCTAAAGTCTGTGAGAGCCGCTGTGTCCCTGGATGAATTGAGAAAAAGGGTGAAAAAATGGCAAAGTGTCAAGGGAGAAATTCAGAAACTCAGGCCGAGCTGCCTGGAGCCCAGGGGCGGCTGTAAAGTCTGTGGAGAGCCGCTGTGTCCCTGGATGAAATGAGAAAAAGGGTGAAAAAATGGCAAAGTGTCAAGGGAAAAATTCAGAAACCCATGCCTAGGGTCCTGGAGCCCAGGGGCGGCTGTAAAGTCTGTGGAGAGCCGCTGTGTCCCTGGATGAATTGAGAAAAAGGGTGAAAAAATGGCAAAGTGTCAAGGGAGCTAGGCAGAAACCCATGCCTAGGGTCCTGGAGCCCAGGGGCGGCTGCAAAGTCTGTGGAGAGCCGCTGTGTCCCTGGATGAAATGAGAAAAAGGGTGGAAAAATGGCAAAGTGTCAAGGGAGCTAGGCAGAAACCCATGCCGAGCTGCCTGGAGCCCAGGGGCGGCTGTAAAGTCTGTGGAGTGCCGCTGTGTCCCTGGATGAAATGAGAAAAAGGGTGAAAAAATGGCAAAGTGTCAAGGGAGAAATTCAGAAACTCAGGCCGAGCTGCCTGGAGCCCAGGGGCGGCTGTAAAGTCTGTGGAGAGCCGCTGTGTCCCTGGATGAAATGAGAAAAAGGGTGAAAAAATGGCAAAGTGTCAAGGGAAAAATTCAGAAACCCATGCCTAGGGTCCTGGAGCCCAGGGGCGGCTGCAAAGTCTGTGGAGAGCCGCTGTGTCCCTGGATGAAATGAGAAAAAAGGTGAAAAAATGGCAAAGTGTCAAGGGAGAAATTCAGAAACTCAGGCCGAGCTGCCTGGAGCCTCAAAGCGGATAGAAATAGCGTGGAGAGCCGCTGTTAAGCCAGACGCCCTCTGGCGGACACAGGCAGGAGTTGCAGTAAATGCATTGAAGTCAATGGGCGAGAGTAAGCCATGCCTTGCGTCCTGGAGCCCAGGGGCGGTTCTAAAGTCTGTGAGAGCCGCTGTGTCCCTGGATGAAATGAGAAAAAGGGTGAAAAAATGGCAAAGTGTCAAGGGAGCTAGGCAGAAACCCATGCCTAGGGTCCTGGAGCCCAGGGGCCGCGGGAAAGTCTGTGGAGAGCCGCTGTTGCCCTGGATGAAATGAGAAAAAAGGTGAAAAAATGGCAAAGTGTCAAGGGAGAAATTCAGAAACCCATGCCTAGGGTCCTGGAGCCAAGGGGCCGCGGGAAAGTCTGTGGAGAGCCGCTGTGTCCCTGGATGAAATGAGAAAAAAGGTGAAAAAATGGCAAAGTGTCAAGGGAGCTAGGCAGAAACCCATGCCTAGGGTCCTGGAGCCCAGGGGCCGCGGGAAAGTCTGTGGAGAGCCGCTGTGTCCCTGGATGAAATGAGAAAAAAGGTGAAAAAATGGCAAAGTGTCAAGGGAGCTAGGCAGAAACCCATGCCTAGGGTCCTGGAGCCCAGGGGCGGCTGTAAAGTCTGTGGAGTGCCGCTGTGTCCCTGGATGAAATGAGAAAAAGGGTGAAAAAATGGCAAAGTGTCAAGGGAGAAATTCAGAAACCCATGCCTAGGGTCCTGGAGCCCAGGGGCCGCGGGAAAGTCTGTGGAGAGCCGCTGTGTCCCTGGATGAAATGAGAAAAAGGGTGAAAAAATGGCAAAGTGTCAAGGGAGAAATTCAGAAACCCATGCCTAGGGTCCTGGAGCCCAGGGGCGGTTCTAAAGCCTGTGAGAGCCGCTGTGTCCCTGGATGAAATGAGAAAAAAGGTGAAAAAATGGCAAAGTGTCAAGGGAGAAATTCAGAAACTCAGGCCGAGCTGGCTGGAGCCCAGGGGCGGCTGCAAAGTCTGTGGAGAGCCGCTGTGTCCCTGGATGAAATGAGAAAAAAGGTGAAAAAATGGCAAAGTGTCAAGGGAGAAATTCAGAAACTCAGGCCGAGCTGGCTGGAGCCCAGGGGCGGCTGCAAAGTCTGTGGAGAGCCGCTGTGTCCCTGGATGAAATGAGAAAAAAGGTGAAAAAATGGCAAAGTGTCAAGGGAGAAATTCAGAAACCCATGCCTAGGGTCCTGGAGCCAAGGGGCCGCGGGAAAGTCTGTGGAGAGCCGCTGTGTCCCTGGATGAAATGAGAAAAAAGGTGAAAAAATGGCAAAGTGTCAAGGGAGCTAGGCAGAAACCCATGCCTAGGGTCCTGGAGCCCAGGGGCCGCGGGAAAGTCTGTGGAGAGCCGCTGTGTCCCTGGATGAATTGAGAAAAAGGGTGAAAAAATGGCAAAGTGTCAAGGGAGAAATTCAGAAACTCAGGCCGAGCTGCCTGGAGCCCAGGGGCGGCTGTAAAGTCTGTGGAGTGCCGCTGTGTCCCTGGATGAAATGAGAAAAAGGGTGAAAAAATGGCAAAGTGTCAAGGGAGAAATTCAGAAACCCATGCCTAGGGTCCTGGAGCCCAGGGGCCGCGGGAAAGTCTGTGGAGAGCCGCTGTGTCCCTGGATGAAATGAGAAAAAGGGTGAAAAAATGGCAAAGTGTCAAGGGAGAAATTCAGAAACCCATGCCTAGGGTCCTGGAGCCCAGGGGCGGTTCTAAAGCCTGTGAGAGCCGCTGTGTCCCTGGATGAAATGAGAAAAAAGGTGAAAAAATGGCAAAGTGTCAAGGGAGAAATTCAGAAACTCAGGCCGAGCTGGCTGGAGCCCAGGGGCGGCTGCAAAGTCTGTGGAGAGCCGCTGTGTCCCTGGATGAAATGAGAAAAAAGGTGAAAAAATGGCAAAGTGTCAAGGGAGAAATTCAGAAACTCAGGCCGAGCTGGCTGGAGCCCAGGGGCGGCTGCAAAGTCTGTGGAGAGCCGCTGTGTCCCTGGATGAAATGAGAAAAAAGGTGAAAAAATGGCAAAGTGTCAAGGGAGAAATTCAGAAACTCAGGCCGAGCTGCCTGGAGCCCAGGGGCGGCTGCAAAGTCTGTGGAGTGCCGCTGTGTCCCTGGATGAAATGAGAAAAAGGGTGGAAAAATGGCAAAGTGTCAAGGGAGCTAGGCAGAAACCCATGCCGAGCTGCCTGGAGCCCAGGGGCGGCTGTAAAGTCTGTGGAGTGCCGCTGTGTCCCTGGATGAAATGAGAAAAAGGGTGAAAAAATGGCAAAGTGTCAAGGGAGAAATTCAGAAACTCAGGCCGAGCTGCCTGGAGCCCAGGGGCGGTTCTAAAGTGTGTGGAGAGCCGCTGTGTCCCTGGATGAATTGAGAAAAAGGGTGAAAAAATGGCAAAGTGTCAAGGGAGAAATTCAGAAACTCAGGCCGAGCTGCCTGGAGCCCAGGGGCGGTTCTAAAGTGTGTGGAGAGCCGCTGTGTCCCTGGATGAATTGAGAAAAAGGGTGAAAAAATGGCAAAGTGTCAAGGGAGCTAGGCAGAAACCCATGCCTAGGGTCCTGGAGCCCAGGGGCGGCTGCAAAGTCTGTGGAAAGCCGCTGTTGCCCTGGATGAAATGAGAAAAAGGGTGAAAAAATGGCAAAGTGTCAAGGGAGCTAGGCAGAAACCCATGCCTAGGGTCCTGGAGCCCAGGGGCCGCGGGAAAGTCTGTGGAGAGCCGCTGTGTCCCTGGATGAAATGAGAAAAAAGGTGAAAAAATGGCAAAGTGTCAAGGGAGCTAGGCAGAAACCCATGCCTAGGGTCCTGGAGCCCAGGGGCGGCTGCAAAGTCTGTGGAAAGCCGCTGTTGCCCTGGATGAAATGAGAAAAAGGGTGAAAAAATGGCAAAGTGTCAAGGGAGCTAGGCAGAAACCCATGCCTAGGGTCCTGGAGCCCAGGGGCCGCGGGAAAGTCTGTGGAGAGCCGCTGTGTCCCTGGATGAAATGAGAAAAAAGGTGAAAAAATGGCAAAGTGTCAAGGGAGCTAGGCAGAAACCCATGCCTAGGGTCCTGGAGCCCAGGGGCCGCGGGAAAGTCTGTGGAGAGCCGCTGTGCCCCTGGATGAAATGAGAAAAAGGGTGAAAAAATGGCAAAGTGTCAAGGGAGCTAGGCAGAAACCCATGCCTAGGGTCCTGGAGCCCAGGGGCCGCGGGAAAGTCTGTGGAGAGCCGCTGTGTCCCTGGATGAAATGAGAAAAAAGGTGAAAAAATGGCAAAGTGTCAAGGGAGCTAGGCAGAAACCCATGCCTAGGGTCCTGGAGCCCAGGGGCCGCGGGAAAGTCTGTGGAGAGCCGCTGTGTCCCTGGATGAAATGAGAAAAAAGGTGAAAAAGTAACAAAGTGTCAAGGGAGAAATTCAGAAACCCAGGCCGAGCTGCCTGGAGCCTCAAAGCGGATAGAAATAGCGTGGAGAGCCGCTGTTAAGCCAGACGCCCTCTGGCGGACACAGGCAGGAGTTGCAGTAAATGCATTGAAGTCAATGGGCGAGAGTAAGCCATGCCTTGCGTCCTGGAGCCCAGGGGCGGTTCTAAAGTCTGTGAGAGCCGCTGTGTCCCTGGATGAAATGAGAAAAAGGGTGAAAAAATGGCAAAGTGTCAAGGGAGAAATTCAGAAACTCAGGCCGAGCTGCCTGGAGCCCAGGGGCGGCTGCAAAGTCTGTGGAGTGCCGCTGTGTCCCTGGATGAAATGAGAAAAAGGGTGGAAAAATGGCAAAGTGTCAAGGGAGAAATTCAGAAACCCAGGCCGAGCTGCCTGGAGCCCAGGGGCGGCTGCAAAGTCTGTGGAGAGCCGCTGTGTCCCTGGATGAAATGAGAAAAAAGGTGAAAAAATGGCAAAGTGTCAAGGGAGAAATTCAGAAACCCAGGCCGAGCTGCCTGGAGCCTCAAAGCGGATAGAAATAGCGTGGAGAGCCGCTGTTAAGCCAGACGCCCTCTGGCGGACACAGGCAGGAGTTGCAGTAAATGCATTGAAGTCAATGGGCGAGAGTAAGCCATGCCTTGCGTCCTGGAGCCCAGGGGCGGTTCTAAAGTCTGTGAGAGCCGCTGTGTCCCTGGATGAAATGAGAAAAAGGGTGAAAAAATGGCAAAGTGTCAAGGGAGAAATTCAGAAACTCAGGCCGAGCTGCCTGGAGCCCAGGGGCGGTTCTAAAGTCTGTGAGAGCCGCTGTGTCCCTGGATGAAATGAGAAAAAGGGTGAAAAAATGGCAAAGTGTCAAGGGAGCTAGGCAGAAACCCATGCCTAGGGTCCTGGAGCCCAGGGGCCGCGGGAAAGTCTGTGGAGAGCCGCTGTTGCCCTGGATGAAATGAGAAAAAAGGTGAAAAAATGGCAAAGTGTCAAGGGAGCTAGGCAGAAACCCATGCCTAGGGTCCTGGAGCCCAGGGGCGGTTCTAAAGCCTGTGAGAGCCGCTGTTGCCCTGGATGAAATGAGAAAAAAGGTGAAAAAATGGCAAAGTGTCAAGGGAGCTAGGCAGAAACCCATGCCTAGGGTCCTGGAGCCCAGGGGCCGCGGGAAAGTCTGTGGAGAGCCGCTGTTGCCCTGGATGAAATGAGAAAAAAGGTGAAAAAATGGCAAAGTGTCAAGGGAGAAATTCAGAAACCCATGCCTAGGGTCCTGGAGCCAAGGGGCCGCGGGAAAGTCTGTGGAGAGCCGCTGTGTCCCTGGATGAAATGAGAAAAAAGGTGAAAAAATGGCAAAGTGTCAAGGGAGAAATTCAGAAACCCATGCCTAGGGTCCTGGAGCCCAGGGGCGGCTGTAAAGTCTGTGGAGAGCCGCTGTGTCCCTGGATGAAATGAGAAAAAGGGTGAAAAAATGGCAAAGTGTCAAGGGAGAAATTCAGAAACTCAGGCCGAGCTGCCTGGAGCCCAGGGGCGGCTGTAAAGTCTGTGGAGTGCCGCTGTGTCCCTGGATGAAATGAGAAAATGGGTGAAAAAATGGCAAAGTGTCAAGGGAGAAATTCAGAAACCCAGGCCGAGCTGCCTGGAGCCCAGGGGCGGCTGCAAAGTCTGTGGAGAGCCGCTGTGTCCCTGGATGAAATGAGAAAAAAGGTGAAAAAATGGCAAAGTGTCAAGGGAGAAATTCAGAAACTCAGGCCGAGCTGCCTGGAGCCTCAAAGCGGATAGAAATAGCGTGGAGAGCCGCTGTTAAGCCAGACGCCCTCTGGCGGACACAGGCAGGAGTTGCAGTAAATGCATTGAAGTCAATGGGCGAGAGTAAGCCATGCCTTGCGTCCTGGAGCCCAGGGGCGGTTCTAAAGTCTGTGAGAGCCGCTGTGTCCCTGGATGAAATGAGAAAAAGGGTGAAAAAATGGCAAAGTGTCAAGGGAGCTAGGCAGAAACCCATGCCTAGGGTCCTGGAGCCCAGGGGCCGCGGGAAAGTCTGTGGAGAGCCGCTGTTGCCCTGGATGAAATGAGAAAAAAGGTGAAAAAATGGCAAAGTGTCAAGGGAGAAATTCAGAAACTCAGGCCGAGCTGCCTGGAGCCCAGGGGCGGTTCTAAAGTGTGTGGAGAGCCGCTGTGTCCCTGGATGAATTGAGAAAAAGGGTGAAAAAATGGCAAAGTGTCAAGGGAGCTAGGCAGAAACCCATGCCTAGGGTCCTGGAGCCCAGGGGCGGCTGCAAAGTCTGTGGAGAGCCGCTGTGTCCCTGGATGAAATGAGAAAAAGGGTGGAAAAATGGCAAAGTGTCAAGGGAGCTAGGCAGAAACCCATGCCGAGCTGCCTGGAGCCCAGGGGCGGCTGTAAAGTCTGTGGAGTGCCGCTGTGTCCCTGGATGAAATGAGAAAAAGGGTGAAAAAATGGCAAAGTGTCAAGGGAGAAATTCAGAAACCCAGGCCGAGCTGCCTGGAGCCCAGGGGCGGTTCTAAAGTGTGTGGAGAGCCGCTGTGTCCCTGGATGAATTGAGAAAAAGGGTGAAAAAATGGCAAAGTGTCAAGGGAGCTAGGCAGAAACCCATGCCTAGGGTCCTGGAGCCCAGGGGCGGCTGCAAAGTCTGTGGAGAGCCGCTGTGTCCCTGGATGAAATGAGAAAAAAGGTGAAAAAATGGCAAAGTGTCAAGGGAGAAATTCAGAAACCCAGGCCGAGCTGCCTGGAGCCCAGGGGCGGCTGTAAAGTCTGTGGAGTGCCGCTGTGTCCCTGGATGAAATGAGAAAAAAGGTGAAAAAATGGCAAAGTGTCAAGGGAGCTAGGCAGAAACCCATGCCTAGGGTCCTGGAGCCCAGGGGCGGTTCTAAAGTCTGTGAGAGCCGCTGTGTCCCTGGATGAATTGAGAAAAAGGGTGAAAAAATGGCAAAGTGTCAAGGGAGAAATTCAGAAACTCAGGCCGAGCTGCCTGGAGCCCAGGGGCGGCTGTAAAGTCTGTGGAGAGCCGCTGTGTCCCTGGATGAAATGAGAAAAAGGGTGAAAAAATGGCAAAGTGTCAAGGGAAAAATTCAGAAACCCATGCCTAGGGTCCTGGAGCCCAGGGGCGGCTGTAAAGTCTGTGGAGAGCCGCTGTGTCCCTGGATGAATTGAGAAAAAGGGTGAAAAAATGGCAAAGTGTCAAGGGAGCTAGGCAGAAACCCATGCCTAGGGTCCTGGAGCCCAGGGGCGGCTGCAAAGTCTGTGGAGAGCCGCTGTGTCCCTGGATGAAATGAGAAAAAGGGTGGAAAAATGGCAAAGTGTCAAGGGAGCTAGGCAGAAACCCATGCCGAGCTGCCTGGAGCCCAGGGGCGGCTGTAAAGTCTGTGGAGTGCCGCTGTGTCCCTGGATGAAATGAGAAAAAGGGTGAAAAAATGGCAAAGTGTCAAGGGAGAAATTCAGAAACTCAGGCCGAGCTGCCTGGAGCCCAGGGGCGGTTCTAAAGTGTGTGGAGAGCCGCTGTGTCCCTGGATGAATTGAGAAAAAGGGTGAAAAAATGGCAAAGTGTCAAGGGAGAAATTCAGAAACTCAGGCCGAGCTGCCTGGAGCCCAGGGGCGGTTCTAAAGTGTGTGGAGAGCCGCTGTGTCCCTGGATGAATTGAGAAAAAGGGTGAAAAAATGGCAAAGTGTCAAGGGAGCTAGGCAGAAACCCATGCCTAGGGTCCTGGAGCCCAGGGGCGGCTGCAAAGTCTGTGGAAAGCCGCTGTTGCCCTGGATGAAATGAGAAAAAGGGTGAAAAAATGGCAAAGTGTCAAGGGAGCTAGGCAGAAACCCATGCCTAGGGTCCTGGAGCCCAGGGGCCGCGGGAAAGTCTGTGGAGAGCCGCTGTGTCCCTGGATGAAATGAGAAAAAAGGTGAAAAAATGGCAAAGTGTCAAGGGAGCTAGGCAGAAACCCATGCCTAGGGTCCTGGAGCCCAGGGGCGGCTGCAAAGTCTGTGGAAAGCCGCTGTTGCCCTGGATGAAATGAGAAAAAGGGTGAAAAAATGGCAAAGTGTCAAGGGAGCTAGGCAGAAACCCATGCCTAGGGTCCTGGAGCCCAGGGGCCGCGGGAAAGTCTGTGGAGAGCCGCTGTGTCCCTGGATGAAATGAGAAAAAAGGTGAAAAAATGGCAAAGTGTCAAGGGAGCTAGGCAGAAACCCATGCCTAGGGTCCTGGAGCCCAGGGGCCGCGGGAAAGTCTGTGGAGAGCCGCTGTGCCCCTGGATGAAATGAGAAAAAGGGTGAAAAAATGGCAAAGTGTCAAGGGAGCTAGGCAGAAACCCATGCCTAGGGTCCTGGAGCCCAGGGGCCGCGGGAAAGTCTGTGGAGAGCCGCTGTGTCCCTGGATGAAATGAGAAAAAAGGTGAAAAAATGGCAAAGTGTCAAGGGAGCTAGGCAGAAACCCATGCCTAGGGTCCTGGAGCCCAGGGGCCGCGGGAAAGTCTGTGGAGAGCCGCTGTGTCCCTGGATGAAATGAGAAAAAAGGTGAAAAAGTAACAAAGTGTCAAGGGAGAAATTCAGAAACCCAGGCCGAGCTGCCTGGAGCCTCAAAGCGGATAGAAATAGCGTGGAGAGCCGCTGTTAAGCCAGACGCCCTCTGGCGGACACAGGCAGGAGTTGCAGTAAATGCATTGAAGTCAATGGGCGAGAGTACCCAATGCGCCAAAAAAGTGCTGAAAATATGACAAAGTGTCAAATGAATGGGAGTCAATGGGCGAGAGTACCCAATGCGCCAAAAAAGTGCTGAAAATATGACAAAGTGTCAAATGAATGGGAGTCAATGGGCGAGAGTACCCAATGCACAAAAAAAGTGCTGAAAAAGTCCACACGAGCCTAGTCAGAAATGCAGGCCGAGGCGGCTAAAGCCCCAAAGCGGCTATAAAAAGCGTGGAGAGCCGCTGTCGCCCCGGAGGAACGGAGAAAAAGTGCTGAAAAAAGGCCTAAATCCTAACGGACCTAGGCGGAAGTGCAGGCGAGGCGGCAGGAGTCTGAAAACCGCTATAAAAAGCGTGGAGAGCCGCTGTCGCCCCGGAGAAACGGAGAAAAAGTGCTGAAAAAAGGCCTAAATCCTAACGGACCTAGGCGGAAGTGCAGGCGAGGCGGCAGGAGTCTGAAAACGGCTATAAAATGCGTGGAGAGCCGCTGTCGCCCCGGAGAAACGGAGAAAAAGTGCTGAAAAAAGGCCTAAATCCTAACGGACCGAGGCGGAAGTGCAGGCGAGGCGGCAGGAGTCTGAAAACGGCTATAAAATGCGTGGAGAGCCGCTGTCGCCCCGGAGGAACGGAGAAAAAGTGCTGAAAAAAGGCCTAAATCCTAACGGACCGAGGCGGAAGTGCAGGCGAGGCGGCAGGAGTCTGAAAACGGCTATAAAATGCGTGGAGAGCCGCTGTCGCCCCGGAGGAACGGAGAAAAAGTGCTGAAAAAAGGCCTAAATCCTAACGGACCGAGGCGGAAGTGCAGGCGAGGCGGCAGGAGTCTGAAAACGGCTATAAAATGCGTGGAGAGCCGCTGTCGCCCCGGAGGAACGGAGAAAAAGTGCTGAAAAAAGGCCTAAATCCTAACGGACCGAGGCGGAAGTGCAGGCGAGGCGGCAGGAGTCTGAAAGCGGCTATAAAACGCGTGGAGAGCCGCTCGGATGATTTTTCAAAGTGTCAAATGAATGGGAGTGAATGGGGCAGAGTACCCAATGTGTAAAAAAAGTGCTGAAAAAACGACAAAGTCCACACGAGCCTAGTCAGAAATGCAGTCCGAGGCGGCTGGAGCCCCAAAGCGGCTATAAAACGCGTGGAGAGCCGCTCGGATGATTTTTCAAAGTGTCAAATGAATGGGAGTGAATGGGGCAGAGTACCCAATGTGTAAAAAAAGTGCTGAAAAAACGACAAAGTCCACACGAGCCTAGTCAGAAATGCAGTCCGAGGCGGCTGGAGCCCCAAAGCGGCTATAAAACGCGTGGAGAGCCGCTCGGATGATTTTTCAAAGTGTGAAATGAATGGGAGTGAATGGGGCGGAGTACCCAATGCGCGAAAAAAGTGCTGAAAAAACGACAAAGTCCACACGAGCCTAGTCAGAAATGAAGGCCGAGGCGGCTGGAGCCCCAAAGCGGCTATAAAATGCGTGGAGAGCCGCTCGGATGATTTTTCTAAGTGTGAAATGAATGGGAGTGAATGGGGCGGAGTACCCAATGCGCGAAAAAAGTGCTGAAAAAACGACAAAGTGTCAAATGAATGGGAGTGAATGGGCGGAGTACCCAATGCGTGAAAAAAGGTCTGGAAAAACGACAAAGTGTCAAATGAATGGGAGTCAATGGGCGGAGTACCCAATGCGCGAAAAAAGTGCTGAAAAAATGACAAAGTGTCAAATGAATGGGAGTCAATGAGTGTTTTGGTCGACCAGGAAAAAACGCGTTTACGGGAGAGGGTAAATCAGCCGAGAGGGGGGGGGGGGGGTATACTTTACCCTCTCCCGTAAATGCCATTTTTCCTGGTTGACCAAAACACCTCCAGCACGATTTCGGAAACCCAGTTTTTAGAAACACTGACCTCCAGGGGAAGTACCGAGAAAAGCACACTTTTGAATCCGCTTTTGACGCACTGAAACACGGACGTGAGCTGGGGCTGTGCCGCTCTTGGAAAACCCCTGGAGGTTATTTTCTAAAACGGGTTTCCGCGTCCCCCTGGGCGCCCGTGTTGGGCCGCGCAAGGCGGTCCGGGCTGCCCACCCCATCTGAGTGCCCCGTTGGGCCGCGTGCATGGCAGGCATCCAAGGAAGGCTGATGAGCAGCGGTGATGATGATGATGAGACACCAGCTGCAAATTTGACAAAGTGTCACCTCTCAAGCATTTCCAAGCGTGACACAAACAAAAGGGAACGGGAACTTTTATATGAGTGACTTGTGCTTCTTTTTCTCCAAGTGTCACTCCACAGCTGGCACCCAGGCTGTGTGACGCAGGTGTCCGACGAGGAGCGCCCGCGATGGGCCGCGTCAGGCGGCCCGGGCCGCGCTATCACCTCCGGATGACAACATCCAAAGGAGCACGTTGGTGCTTGCTGGGAGTTTGCGCACGCGATAGGCGACGCCTGGCGGCCCTGGCCGCGCCTCGCCAGCGGGTAATGACGACCGCGAGCGCCATGCTGCGCCGATGGAGCTGTCCGAGGAGCGAGAGCGCCCGCCATGGGCGGCATCCGGCGGCCCCTGGCCGTGCTTCGTCTGCGGGTCGCTCTCCACCTCCGGGTGGCCAATCCGAGGTGTCCGCAAAGTGTGTGCGCTCGCCATGGGCGGCATCCGGCGGCCTCTGGCCGTGCTTCGTCTGCGGGTGCACACTCGGAGCGAGGCTCCTGCTCGCTCCGGCGCGGTAGCTTTGTCCGCGCTCCACCTCCGGGTGGCGAATCCCAAAAAGCAGCACTTTGGTGCTACGAAGGTGTCAGAAGAGTGTGTGCGCCCGCCATGGGCGGCATCCGGCGGCCTCTGGCCGTGCTTCGTCTGCGGGTGCACACTAGGCGCGGTGGCTTTGTCCGCGCTCCACCTCCGGGTGGCGAATCCCAAAAAGCAGCACTTGGGTGCTTCGTAGGTGTCAGAAAAGTGTGTGCGCCCGCCATGGGCGGCATCCGGCGGCCTCTGGCCGTGCTTCGTCTGCGGGCGCACACTCGGAGCGAGGCTGCTGCTCGCTCCGGCGCGGTGGCTGGGTCCGCGCTCCACCTCCGGGTGGCGGAAGGAATCGAAAAGGAGCACTTTGCTGCTTCGCAGGTGTCAGAGGAGTGGGAGCGCCCGCCATGGGCGGCATCCGGCGGCCCCTGGCCGTGCTTCGTCTGCGGGTCGCTCTCCACCTCCGGGTGGCCCACTCCAAAGAAAATAAAAAAGGAGCCCAGCTCACTGGAAGGCAAGCTGAGGCTCCGGCGCGGGTAAGAGGGGCCCGCGCCTCACCTCCGGGTGTCCGACAAAGAGGAGCCGAGTGTGCTCATTGGAGGCCAGTGGGACCTCCGGCGCGGTAGCAGGGCCCGCGCTTCACCTCCGGGTGTCCGACAGAGAGGAGCCGAGTGCTCACTGGAGGCGAGTGACACCTCCGGCGCGGCCACCCGGGGGGC
>NW_026559874.1:45000-47500 GCF_027744805.1 Dunckerocampus dactyliophorus | reverse complement strand
GAGCTAGGCAGAAACCCATGCCGAGCTGCCTGGAGCCCAGGGGCGGCTGTAAAGTCTGTGGAGTGCCGCTGTGTCCCTGGATGAAATGAGAAAAAGGGTGAAAAAATGGCAAAGTGTCAAGGGAGAAATTCAGAAACTCAGGCCGAGCTGCCTGGAGCCCAGGGGCGGTTCTAAAGTGTGTGGAGAGCCGCTGTGTCCCTGGATGAATTGAGAAAAAGGGTGAAAAAATGGCAAAGTGTCAAGGGAGAAATTCAGAAACTCAGGCCGAGCTGCCTGGAGCCCAGGGGCGGTTCTAAAGTGTGTGGAGAGCCGCTGTGTCCCTGGATGAATTGAGAAAAAGGGTGAAAAAATGGCAAAGTGTCAAGGGAGCTAGGCAGAAACCCATGCCTAGGGTCCTGGAGCCCAGGGGCGGCTGCAAAGTCTGTGGAAAGCCGCTGTTGCCCTGGATGAAATGAGAAAAAGGGTGAAAAAATGGCAAAGTGTCAAGGGAGCTAGGCAGAAACCCATGCCTAGGGTCCTGGAGCCCAGGGGCCGCGGGAAAGTCTGTGGAGAGCCGCTGTGTCCCTGGATGAAATGAGAAAAAAGGTGAAAAAATGGCAAAGTGTCAAGGGAGCTAGGCAGAAACCCATGCCTAGGGTCCTGGAGCCCAGGGGCCGCGGGAAAGTCTGTGGAGAGCCGCTGTGCCCCTGGATGAAATGAGAAAAAGGGTGAAAAAATGGCAAAGTGTCAAGGGAGCTAGGCAGAAACCCATGCCTAGGGTCCTGGAGCCCAGGGGCCGCGGGAAAGTCTGTGGAGAGCCGCTGTGTCCCTGGATGAAATGAGAAAAAAGGTGAAAAAATGGCAAAGTGTCAAGGGAGCTAGGCAGAAACCCATGCCTAGGGTCCTGGAGCCCAGGGGCCGCGGGAAAGTCTGTGGAGAGCCGCTGTGTCCCTGGATGAAATGAGAAAAAAGGTGAAAAAGTAACAAAGTGTCAAGGGAGAAATTCAGAAACCCAGGCCGAGCTGCCTGGAGCCTCAAAGCGGATAGAAATAGCGTGGAGAGCCGCTGTTAAGCCAGACGCCCTCTGGCGGACACAGGCAGGAGTTGCAGTAAATGCATTGAAGTCAATGGGCGAGAGTACCCAATGCGCCAAAAAAGTGCTGAAAATATGACAAAGTGTCAAATGAATGGGAGTCAATGGGCGAGAGTACCCAATGCGCCAAAAAAGTGCTGAAAATATGACAAAGTGTCAAATGAATGGGAGTCAATGGGCGAGAGTACCCAATGCACAAAAAAAGTGCTGAAAAAGTCCACACGAGCCTAGTCAGAAATGCAGGCCGAGGCGGCTAAAGCCCCAAAGCGGCTATAAAAAGCGTGGAGAGCCGCTGTCGCCCCGGAGGAACGGAGAAAAAGTGCTGAAAAAAGGCCTAAATCCTAACGGACCTAGGCGGAAGTGCAGGCGAGGCGGCAGGAGTCTGAAAACCGCTATAAAAAGCGTGGAGAGCCGCTGTCGCCCCGGAGAAACGGAGAAAAAGTGCTGAAAAAAGGCCTAAATCCTAACGGACCTAGGCGGAAGTGCAGGCGAGGCGGCAGGAGTCTGAAAACGGCTATAAAATGCGTGGAGAGCCGCTGTCGCCCCGGAGAAACGGAGAAAAAGTGCTGAAAAAAGGCCTAAATCCTAACGGACCGAGGCGGAAGTGCAGGCGAGGCGGCAGGAGTCTGAAAACGGCTATAAAATGCGTGGAGAGCCGCTGTCGCCCCGGAGGAACGGAGAAAAAGTGCTGAAAAAAGGCCTAAATCCTAACGGACCGAGGCGGAAGTGCAGGCGAGGCGGCAGGAGTCTGAAAACGGCTATAAAATGCGTGGAGAGCCGCTGTCGCCCCGGAGGAACGGAGAAAAAGTGCTGAAAAAAGGCCTAAATCCTAACGGACCGAGGCGGAAGTGCAGGCGAGGCGGCAGGAGTCTGAAAACGGCTATAAAATGCGTGGAGAGCCGCTGTCGCCCCGGAGGAACGGAGAAAAAGTGCTGAAAAAAGGCCTAAATCCTAACGGACCGAGGCGGAAGTGCAGGCGAGGCGGCAGGAGTCTGAAAGCGGCTATAAAACGCGTGGAGAGCCGCTCGGATGATTTTTCAAAGTGTCAAATGAATGGGAGTGAATGGGGCAGAGTACCCAATGTGTAAAAAAAGTGCTGAAAAAACGACAAAGTCCACACGAGCCTAGTCAGAAATGCAGTCCGAGGCGGCTGGAGCCCCAAAGCGGCTATAAAACGCGTGGAGAGCCGCTCGGATGATTTTTCAAAGTGTCAAATGAATGGGAGTGAATGGGGCAGAGTACCCAATGTGTAAAAAAAGTGCTGAAAAAACGACAAAGTCCACACGAGCCTAGTCAGAAATGCAGTCCGAGGCGGCTGGAGCCCCAAAGCGGCTATAAAACGCGTGGAGAGCCGCTCGGATGATTTTTCAAAGTGTGAAATGAATGGGAGTGAATGGGGCGGAGTACCCAATGCGCGAAAAAAGTGCT
>NW_026559874.1:27500-32500 GCF_027744805.1 Dunckerocampus dactyliophorus | reverse complement strand
AATGAGAAAAAGGGTGAAAAAATGGCAAAGTGTCAAGGGAGCTAGGCAGAAACCCATGCCTAGGGTCCTGGAGCCCAGGGGCCGCGGGAAAGTCTGTGGAGAGCCGCTGTTGCCCTGGATGAAATGAGAAAAAAGGTGAAAAAATGGCAAAGTGTCAAGGGAGAAATTCAGAAACCCATGCCTAGGGTCCTGGAGCCAAGGGGCCGCGGGAAAGTCTGTGGAGAGCCGCTGTGTCCCTGGATGAAATGAGAAAAAAGGTGAAAAAATGGCAAAGTGTCAAGGGAGCTAGGCAGAAACCCATGCCTAGGGTCCTGGAGCCCAGGGGCCGCGGGAAAGTCTGTGGAGAGCCGCTGTGTCCCTGGATGAAATGAGAAAAAAGGTGAAAAAATGGCAAAGTGTCAAGGGAGCTAGGCAGAAACCCATGCCTAGGGTCCTGGAGCCCAGGGGCGGCTGTAAAGTCTGTGGAGTGCCGCTGTGTCCCTGGATGAAATGAGAAAAAGGGTGAAAAAATGGCAAAGTGTCAAGGGAGAAATTCAGAAACTCAGGCCGAGCTGCCTGGAGCCTCAAAGCGGATAGAAATAGCGTGGAGAGCCGCTGTTAAGCCAGACGCCCTCTGGCGGACACAGGCAGGAGTTGCAGTAAATGCATTGAAGTCAATGGGCGAGAGTAAGCCATGCCTTGCGTCCTGGAGCCCAGGGGCGGTTCTAAAGTCTGTGAGAGCCGCTGTGTCCCTGGATGAAATGAGAAAAAGGGTGAAAAAATGGCAAAGTGTCAAGGGAGCTAGGCAGAAACCCATGCCTAGGGTCCTGGAGCCCAGGGGCCGCGGGAAAGTCTGTGGAGAGCCGCTGTTGCCCTGGATGAAATGAGAAAAAAGGTGAAAAAATGGCAAAGTGTCAAGGGAGAAATTCAGAAACCCATGCCTAGGGTCCTGGAGCCAAGGGGCCGCGGGAAAGTCTGTGGAGAGCCGCTGTGTCCCTGGATGAAATGAGAAAAAAGGTGAAAAAATGGCAAAGTGTCAAGGGAGCTAGGCAGAAACCCATGCCTAGGGTCCTGGAGCCCAGGGGCCGCGGGAAAGTCTGTGGAGAGCCGCTGTGTCCCTGGATGAAATGAGAAAAAAGGTGAAAAAATGGCAAAGTGTCAAGGGAGCTAGGCAGAAACCCATGCCTAGGGTCCTGGAGCCCAGGGGCGGCTGTAAAGTCTGTGGAGTGCCGCTGTGTCCCTGGATGAAATGAGAAAAAGGGTGAAAAAATGGCAAAGTGTCAAGGGAGAAATTCAGAAACCCATGCCTAGGGTCCTGGAGCCCAGGGGCCGCGGGAAAGTCTGTGGAGAGCCGCTGTGTCCCTGGATGAAATGAGAAAAAGGGTGAAAAAATGGCAAAGTGTCAAGGGAGAAATTCAGAAACCCATGCCTAGGGTCCTGGAGCCCAGGGGCCGCGGGAAAGTCTGTGGAGTGCCGCTGTGTCCCTGGATGAAATGAGAAAAAGGGTGAAAAAATGGCAAAGTGTCAAGGGAGAAATTCAGAAACTCAGGCCGAGCTGCCTGGAGCCCAGGGGCGGCTGTAAAGTCTGTGGAGAGCCGCTGTGTCCCTGGATGAAATGAGAAAAAGGGTGAAAAAATGGCAAAGTGTCAAGGGAAAAATTCAGAAACCCATGCCTAGGGTCCTGGAGCCCAGGGGCGGCTGTAAAGTCTGTGGAGAGCCGCTGTGTCCCTGGATGAATTGAGAAAAAGGGTGAAAAAATGGCAAAGTGTCAAGGGAGCTAGGCAGAAACCCATGCCTAGGGTCCTGGAGCCCAGGGGCGGCTGCAAAGTCTGTGGAGAGCCGCTGTGTCCCTGGATGAAATGAGAAAAAGGGTGGAAAAATGGCAAAGTGTCAAGGGAGCTAGGCAGAAACCCATGCCGAGCTGCCTGGAGCCCAGGGGCGGCTGTAAAGTCTGTGGAGTGCCGCTGTGTCCCTGGATGAAATGAGAAAAAGGGTGAAAAAATGGCAAAGTGTCAAGGGAGAAATTCAGAAACTCAGGCCGAGCTGCCTGGAGCCCAGGGGCGGTTCTAAAGTGTGTGGAGAGCCGCTGTGTCCCTGGATGAATTGAGAAAAAGGGTGAAAAAATGGCAAAGTGTCAAGGGAGAAATTCAGAAACTCAGGCCGAGCTGCCTGGAGCCCAGGGGCGGTTCTAAAGTGTGTGGAGAGCCGCTGTGTCCCTGGATGAATTGAGAAAAAGGGTGAAAAAATGGCAAAGTGTCAAGGGAGCTAGGCAGAAACCCATGCCTAGGGTCCTGGAGCCCAGGGGCGGCTGCAAAGTCTGTGGAAAGCCGCTGTTGCCCTGGATGAAATGAGAAAAAGGGTGAAAAAATGGCAAAGTGTCAAGGGAGCTAGGCAGAAACCCATGCCTAGGGTCCTGGAGCCCAGGGGCCGCGGGAAAGTCTGTGGAGAGCCGCTGTGTCCCTGGATGAAATGAGAAAAAAGGTGAAAAAATGGCAAAGTGTCAAGGGAGCTAGGCAGAAACCCATGCCTAGGGTCCTGGAGCCCAGGGGCCGCGGGAAAGTCTGTGGAGAGCCGCTGTGCCCCTGGATGAAATGAGAAAAAGGGTGAAAAAATGGCAAAGTGTCAAGGGAGCTAGGCAGAAACCCATGCCTAGGGTCCTGGAGCCCAGGGGCCGCGGGAAAGTCTGTGGAGAGCCGCTGTGTCCCTGGATGAAATGAGAAAAAAGGTGAAAAAATGGCAAAGTGTCAAGGGAGCTAGGCAGAAACCCATGCCTAGGGTCCTGGAGCCCAGGGGCCGCGGGAAAGTCTGTGGAGAGCCGCTGTGTCCCTGGATGAAATGAGAAAAAAGGTGAAAAAGTAACAAAGTGTCAAGGGAGAAATTCAGAAACCCAGGCCGAGCTGCCTGGAGCCTCAAAGCGGATAGAAATAGCGTGGAGAGCCGCTGTTAAGCCAGACGCCCTCTGGCGGACACAGGCAGGAGTTGCAGTAAATGCATTGAAGTCAATGGGCGAGAGTACCCAATGCGCCAAAAAAGTGCTGAAAAAATGACAAAGTGTCAAATGAATGGGAGTCAATGAGTGTTTTGGTCGACCAGGAAAAAACGCGTTTACGGGAGAGGGTAAATCAGCCGAGAGGGGGGGGGGGGGGTATACTTTACCCTCTCCCGTAAATGCCATTTTTCCTGGTTGACCAAAACACCTCCAGCACGATTTCGGAAACCCAGTTTTTAGAAACACTGACCTCCAGGGGAAGTACCGAGAAAAGCACACTTTTGAATCCGCTTTTGACGCACTGAAACACGGACGTGAGCTGGGGCTGTGCCGCTCTTGGAAAACCCCTGGAGGTTATTTTCTAAAACGGGTTTCCGCGTCCCCCTGGGCGCCCGTGTTGGGCCGCGCAAGGCGGTCCGGGCTGCCCACCCCATCTGAGTGCCCCGTTGGGCCGCGTGCATGGCAGGCATCCAAGGAAGGCTGATGAGCAGCGGTGATGATGATGATGAGACACCAGCTGCAAATTTGACAAAGTGTCACCTCTCAAGCATTTCCAAGCGTGACACAAACAAAAGGGAACGGGAACTTTTATATGAGTGACTTGTGCTTCTTTTTCTCCAAGTGTCACTCCACAGCTGGCACCCAGGCTGTGTGACGCAGGTGTCCGACGAGGAGCGCCCGCGATGGGCCGCGTCAGGCGGCCCGGGCCGCGCTATCACCTCCGGATGACAACATCCAAAGGAGCACGTTGGTGCTTGCTGGGAGTTTGCGCACGCGATAGGCGACGCCTGGCGGCCCTGGCCGCGCCTCGCCAGCGGGTAATGACGACCGCGAGCGCCATGCTGCGCCGATGGAGCTGTCCGAGGAGCGAGAGCGCCCGCCATGGGCGGCATCCGGCGGCCCCTGGCCGTGCTTCGTCTGCGGGTCGCTCTCCACCTCCGGGTGGCCAATCCGAGGTGTCCGCAAAGTGTGTGCGCTCGCCATGGGCGGCATCCGGCGGCCTCTGGCCGTGCTTCGTCTGCGGGTGCACACTAGGCGCGGTGGCTTTGTCCGCGCTCCACCTCCGGGTGGCGAATCCCAAAAAGCAGCACTTGGGTGCTTCGTAGGTGTCAGAAAAGTGTGTGCGCCCGCCATGGGCGGCATCCGGCGGCCTCTGGCCGTGCTTCGTCTGCGGGCGCACACTCGGAGCGAGGCTGCTGCTCGCTCCGGCGCGGTGGCTGGGTCCGCGCTCCACCTCCGGGTGGCGGAAGGAATCGAAAAGGAGCACTTTGCTGCTTCGCAGGTGTCAGAGGAGTGGGAGCGCCCGCCATGGGCGGCATCCGGCGGCCCCTGGCCGTGCTTCGTCTGCGGGTCGCTCTCCACCTCCGGGTGGCCCACTCCAAAGAAAATAAAAAAGGAGCCCAGCTCACTGGAAGGCAAGCTGAGGCTCCGGCGCGGGTAAGAGGGGCCCGCGCCTCACCTCCGGGTGTCCGACAAAGAGGAGCCGAGTGTGCTCATTGGAGGCCAGTGGGACCTCCGGCGCGGTAGCAGGGCCCGCGCTTCACCTCCGGGTGTCCGACAGAGAGGAGCCGAGTGCTCACTGGAGGCGAGTGACACCTCCGGCGCGGCCACCCGGGGGGCCATTGCCCCCCACCCGGCCGCGCTCGCACGCACCCCAACCCCCTGAGCCCCCACTGACCTAGCGGTAAACCAGACCCGCCTTTGGAGGGCCCCCGCCGGCCGGCCGTGGTGCCGGTGTTCGGGCGGACGGCTCCTCCAGCCTGCGGGTTGGCCTCAATGGGCAAGTGCACATGGCACCCGTGAAGCCGATGATTGCCGAGGCAGCGGTTCGCCGTCCCCTCGTCACACGCGTGTCGCACTCTGCCCGACCTATCGGTAGCGAGATCGAGACGACCCGTCTGACCCAGTTGTCCTCCATCGGCGCCGCGCCGGTTCGGCCCCCGCATCGCCGCCATCTCTCGGGACAGGTGCCCGCCTGGGCGGTTCCAAGGTGCGTGGGAAGCAGCGACGGCGGCAGGCAAGTCCGGAAACA
>NW_026559874.1:7500-15000 GCF_027744805.1 Dunckerocampus dactyliophorus | reverse complement strand
GAGTGCCGCTGTGTCCCTGGATGAAATGAGAAAAAGGGTGAAAAAATGGCAAAGTGTCAAGGGAGAAATTCAGAAACTCAGGCCGAGCTGCCTGGAGCCCAGGGGCGGCTGTAAAGTCTGTGGAGAGCCGCTGTGTCCCTGGATGAAATGAGAAAAAGGGTGAAAAAATGGCAAAGTGTCAAGGGAAAAATTCAGAAACCCATGCCTAGGGTCCTGGAGCCCAGGGGCGGCTGCAAAGTCTGTGGAGAGCCGCTGTGTCCCTGGATGAAATGAGAAAAAAGGTGAAAAAATGGCAAAGTGTCAAGGGAGAAATTCAGAAACTCAGGCCGAGCTGCCTGGAGCCTCAAAGCGGATAGAAATAGCGTGGAGAGCCGCTGTTAAGCCAGACGCCCTCTGGCGGACACAGGCAGGAGTTGCAGTAAATGCATTGAAGTCAATGGGCGAGAGTAAGCCATGCCTTGCGTCCTGGAGCCCAGGGGCGGTTCTAAAGTCTGTGAGAGCCGCTGTGTCCCTGGATGAAATGAGAAAAAGGGTGAAAAAATGGCAAAGTGTCAAGGGAGCTAGGCAGAAACCCATGCCTAGGGTCCTGGAGCCCAGGGGCCGCGGGAAAGTCTGTGGAGAGCCGCTGTTGCCCTGGATGAAATGAGAAAAAAGGTGAAAAAATGGCAAAGTGTCAAGGGAGAAATTCAGAAACCCATGCCTAGGGTCCTGGAGCCAAGGGGCCGCGGGAAAGTCTGTGGAGAGCCGCTGTGTCCCTGGATGAAATGAGAAAAAAGGTGAAAAAATGGCAAAGTGTCAAGGGAGCTAGGCAGAAACCCATGCCTAGGGTCCTGGAGCCCAGGGGCCGCGGGAAAGTCTGTGGAGAGCCGCTGTGTCCCTGGATGAAATGAGAAAAAAGGTGAAAAAATGGCAAAGTGTCAAGGGAGCTAGGCAGAAACCCATGCCTAGGGTCCTGGAGCCCAGGGGCGGCTGTAAAGTCTGTGGAGTGCCGCTGTGTCCCTGGATGAAATGAGAAAAAGGGTGAAAAAATGGCAAAGTGTCAAGGGAGAAATTCAGAAACCCATGCCTAGGGTCCTGGAGCCCAGGGGCCGCGGGAAAGTCTGTGGAGAGCCGCTGTGTCCCTGGATGAAATGAGAAAAAGGGTGAAAAAATGGCAAAGTGTCAAGGGAGAAATTCAGAAACCCATGCCTAGGGTCCTGGAGCCCAGGGGCGGTTCTAAAGCCTGTGAGAGCCGCTGTGTCCCTGGATGAAATGAGAAAAAAGGTGAAAAAATGGCAAAGTGTCAAGGGAGAAATTCAGAAACTCAGGCCGAGCTGGCTGGAGCCCAGGGGCGGCTGCAAAGTCTGTGGAGAGCCGCTGTGTCCCTGGATGAAATGAGAAAAAAGGTGAAAAAATGGCAAAGTGTCAAGGGAGAAATTCAGAAACTCAGGCCGAGCTGGCTGGAGCCCAGGGGCGGCTGCAAAGTCTGTGGAGAGCCGCTGTGTCCCTGGATGAAATGAGAAAAAAGGTGAAAAAATGGCAAAGTGTCAAGGGAGAAATTCAGAAACCCATGCCTAGGGTCCTGGAGCCAAGGGGCCGCGGGAAAGTCTGTGGAGAGCCGCTGTGTCCCTGGATGAAATGAGAAAAAAGGTGAAAAAATGGCAAAGTGTCAAGGGAGCTAGGCAGAAACCCATGCCTAGGGTCCTGGAGCCCAGGGGCCGCGGGAAAGTCTGTGGAGAGCCGCTGTGTCCCTGGATGAAATGAGAAAAAAGGTGAAAAAATGGCAAAGTGTCAAGGGAGCTAGGCAGAAACCCATGCCTAGGGTCCTGGAGCCCAGGGGCGGCTGTAAAGTCTGTGGAGTGCCGCTGTGTCCCTGGATGAAATGAGAAAAAGGGTGAAAAAATGGCAAAGTGTCAAGGGAGAAATTCAGAAACTCAGGCCGAGCTGCCTGGAGCCTCAAAGCGGATAGAAATAGCGTGGAGAGCCGCTGTTAAGCCAGACGCCCTCTGGCGGACACAGGCAGGAGTTGCAGTAAATGCATTGAAGTCAATGGGCGAGAGTAAGCCATGCCTTGCGTCCTGGAGCCCAGGGGCGGTTCTAAAGTCTGTGAGAGCCGCTGTGTCCCTGGATGAAATGAGAAAAAGGGTGAAAAAATGGCAAAGTGTCAAGGGAGCTAGGCAGAAACCCATGCCTAGGGTCCTGGAGCCCAGGGGCCGCGGGAAAGTCTGTGGAGAGCCGCTGTTGCCCTGGATGAAATGAGAAAAAAGGTGAAAAAATGGCAAAGTGTCAAGGGAGAAATTCAGAAACCCATGCCTAGGGTCCTGGAGCCAAGGGGCCGCGGGAAAGTCTGTGGAGAGCCGCTGTGTCCCTGGATGAAATGAGAAAAAAGGTGAAAAAATGGCAAAGTGTCAAGGGAGCTAGGCAGAAACCCATGCCTAGGGTCCTGGAGCCCAGGGGCCGCGGGAAAGTCTGTGGAGAGCCGCTGTGTCCCTGGATGAAATGAGAAAAAAGGTGAAAAAATGGCAAAGTGTCAAGGGAGCTAGGCAGAAACCCATGCCTAGGGTCCTGGAGCCCAGGGGCGGCTGTAAAGTCTGTGGAGTGCCGCTGTGTCCCTGGATGAAATGAGAAAAAGGGTGAAAAAATGGCAAAGTGTCAAGGGAGAAATTCAGAAACCCATGCCTAGGGTCCTGGAGCCCAGGGGCCGCGGGAAAGTCTGTGGAGAGCCGCTGTGTCCCTGGATGAAATGAGAAAAAGGGTGAAAAAATGGCAAAGTGTCAAGGGAGAAATTCAGAAACCCATGCCTAGGGTCCTGGAGCCCAGGGGCCGCGGGAAAGTCTGTGGAGTGCCGCTGTGTCCCTGGATGAAATGAGAAAAAGGGTGAAAAAATGGCAAAGTGTCAAGGGAGAAATTCAGAAACTCAGGCCGAGCTGCCTGGAGCCCAGGGGCGGCTGTAAAGTCTGTGGAGAGCCGCTGTGTCCCTGGATGAAATGAGAAAAAGGGTGAAAAAATGGCAAAGTGTCAAGGGAAAAATTCAGAAACCCATGCCTAGGGTCCTGGAGCCCAGGGGCGGCTGTAAAGTCTGTGGAGAGCCGCTGTGTCCCTGGATGAATTGAGAAAAAGGGTGAAAAAATGGCAAAGTGTCAAGGGAGCTAGGCAGAAACCCATGCCTAGGGTCCTGGAGCCCAGGGGCGGCTGCAAAGTCTGTGGAGAGCCGCTGTGTCCCTGGATGAAATGAGAAAAAGGGTGGAAAAATGGCAAAGTGTCAAGGGAGCTAGGCAGAAACCCATGCCGAGCTGCCTGGAGCCCAGGGGCGGCTGTAAAGTCTGTGGAGTGCCGCTGTGTCCCTGGATGAAATGAGAAAAAGGGTGAAAAAATGGCAAAGTGTCAAGGGAGAAATTCAGAAACTCAGGCCGAGCTGCCTGGAGCCCAGGGGCGGTTCTAAAGTGTGTGGAGAGCCGCTGTGTCCCTGGATGAATTGAGAAAAAGGGTGAAAAAATGGCAAAGTGTCAAGGGAGAAATTCAGAAACTCAGGCCGAGCTGCCTGGAGCCCAGGGGCGGTTCTAAAGTGTGTGGAGAGCCGCTGTGTCCCTGGATGAATTGAGAAAAAGGGTGAAAAAATGGCAAAGTGTCAAGGGAGCTAGGCAGAAACCCATGCCTAGGGTCCTGGAGCCCAGGGGCGGCTGCAAAGTCTGTGGAAAGCCGCTGTTGCCCTGGATGAAATGAGAAAAAGGGTGAAAAAATGGCAAAGTGTCAAGGGAGCTAGGCAGAAACCCATGCCTAGGGTCCTGGAGCCCAGGGGCCGCGGGAAAGTCTGTGGAGAGCCGCTGTGTCCCTGGATGAAATGAGAAAAAAGGTGAAAAAATGGCAAAGTGTCAAGGGAGCTAGGCAGAAACCCATGCCTAGGGTCCTGGAGCCCAGGGGCCGCGGGAAAGTCTGTGGAGAGCCGCTGTGCCCCTGGATGAAATGAGAAAAAGGGTGAAAAAATGGCAAAGTGTCAAGGGAGCTAGGCAGAAACCCATGCCTAGGGTCCTGGAGCCCAGGGGCCGCGGGAAAGTCTGTGGAGAGCCGCTGTGTCCCTGGATGAAATGAGAAAAAAGGTGAAAAAATGGCAAAGTGTCAAGGGAGCTAGGCAGAAACCCATGCCTAGGGTCCTGGAGCCCAGGGGCCGCGGGAAAGTCTGTGGAGAGCCGCTGTGTCCCTGGATGAAATGAGAAAAAAGGTGAAAAAGTAACAAAGTGTCAAGGGAGAAATTCAGAAACCCAGGCCGAGCTGCCTGGAGCCTCAAAGCGGATAGAAATAGCGTGGAGAGCCGCTGTTAAGCCAGACGCCCTCTGGCGGACACAGGCAGGAGTTGCAGTAAATGCATTGAAGTCAATGGGCGAGAGTACCCAATGCGCCAAAAAAGTGCTGAAAATATGACAAAGTGTCAAATGAATGGGAGTCAATGGGCGAGAGTACCCAATGCGCCAAAAAAGTGCTGAAAATATGACAAAGTGTCAAATGAATGGGAGTCAATGGGCGAGAGTACCCAATGCACAAAAAAAGTGCTGAAAAAGTCCACACGAGCCTAGTCAGAAATGCAGGCCGAGGCGGCTAAAGCCCCAAAGCGGCTATAAAAAGCGTGGAGAGCCGCTGTCGCCCCGGAGGAACGGAGAAAAAGTGCTGAAAAAAGGCCTAAATCCTAACGGACCTAGGCGGAAGTGCAGGCGAGGCGGCAGGAGTCTGAAAACCGCTATAAAAAGCGTGGAGAGCCGCTGTCGCCCCGGAGAAACGGAGAAAAAGTGCTGAAAAAAGGCCTAAATCCTAACGGACCTAGGCGGAAGTGCAGGCGAGGCGGCAGGAGTCTGAAAACGGCTATAAAATGCGTGGAGAGCCGCTGTCGCCCCGGAGAAACGGAGAAAAAGTGCTGAAAAAAGGCCTAAATCCTAACGGACCGAGGCGGAAGTGCAGGCGAGGCGGCAGGAGTCTGAAAACGGCTATAAAATGCGTGGAGAGCCGCTGTCGCCCCGGAGGAACGGAGAAAAAGTGCTGAAAAAAGGCCTAAATCCTAACGGACCGAGGCGGAAGTGCAGGCGAGGCGGCAGGAGTCTGAAAACGGCTATAAAATGCGTGGAGAGCCGCTGTCGCCCCGGAGGAACGGAGAAAAAGTGCTGAAAAAAGGCCTAAATCCTAACGGACCGAGGCGGAAGTGCAGGCGAGGCGGCAGGAGTCTGAAAACGGCTATAAAATGCGTGGAGAGCCGCTGTCGCCCCGGAGGAACGGAGAAAAAGTGCTGAAAAAAGGCCTAAATCCTAACGGACCGAGGCGGAAGTGCAGGCGAGGCGGCAGGAGTCTGAAAGCGGCTATAAAACGCGTGGAGAGCCGCTCGGATGATTTTTCAAAGTGTCAAATGAATGGGAGTGAATGGGGCAGAGTACCCAATGTGTAAAAAAAGTGCTGAAAAAACGACAAAGTCCACACGAGCCTAGTCAGAAATGCAGTCCGAGGCGG
The DNA here is from genome assembly GCF_027744805.1 of Dunckerocampus dactyliophorus. NCBI lineage: Eukaryota > Metazoa > Chordata > Actinopteri > Syngnathiformes > Syngnathidae > Dunckerocampus > Dunckerocampus dactyliophorus. Next base: position 9,531 of record NW_026559874.1, on the reverse strand, counting down.
CTGGAGCCCCAAAGCGGCTATAAAACGCGTGGAGAGCCGCTCGGATGATTTTTCAAAGTGTCAAATGAATGGGAGTGAATGGGGCAGAGTACCCAATGTGTAAAAAAAGTGCTGAAAAAACGACAAAGTCCACACGAGCCTAGTCAGAAATGCAGTCCGAGGCGGCTGGAGCCCCAAAGCGGCTATAAAACGCGTGGAGAGCCGCTCGGATGATTTTTCAAAGTGTGAAATGAATGGGAGTGAATGGGGCGGAGTACCCAATGCGCGAAAAAAGTGCTGAAAAAACGACAAAGTCCACACGAGCCTAGTCAGAAATGAAGGCCGAGGCGGCTGGAGCCCCAAAGCGGCTATAAAATGCGTGGAGAGCCGCTCGGATGATTTTTCTAAGTGTGAAATGAATGGGAGTGAATGGGGCGGAGTACCCAATGCGCGAAAAAAGTGCTGAAAAAACGACAAAGTGTCAAATGAATGGGAGTGAATGGGCGGAGTACCCAATGCGTGAAAAAAGGTCTGGAAAAACGACAAAGTGTCAAATGAATGGGAGTCAATGGGCGGAGTACCCAATGCGCGAAAAAAGTGCTGAAAAAATGACAAAGTGTCAAATGAATGGGAGTCAATGAGTGTTTTGGTCGACCAGGAAAAAACGCGTTTACGGGAGAGGGTAAATCAGCCGAGAGGGGGGGGGGGGGGTATACTTTACCCTCTCCCGTAAATGCCATTTTTCCTGGTTGACCAAAACACCTCCAGCACGATTTCGGAAACCCAGTTTTTAGAAACACTGACCTCCAGGGGAAGTACCGAGAAAAGCACACTTTTGAATCCGCTTTTGACGCACTGAAACACGGACGTGAGCTGGGGCTGTGCCGCTCTTGGAAAACCCCTGGAGGTTATTTTCTAAAACGGGTTTCCGCGTCCCCCTGGGCGCCCGTGTTGGGCCGCGCAAGGCGGTCCGGGCTGCCCACCCCATCTGAGTGCCCCGTTGGGCCGCGTGCATGGCAGGCATCCAAGGAAGGCTGATGAGCAGCGGTGATGATGATGATGAGACACCAGCTGCAATTTTGACAAAGTGTCACCTCTCAAGCATTTCCAAGCGTGACACAAACAAAAGGGAACGGGAACTTTGATATGAGTGACTTGTGCTTCTTTTTCTCTAAGTGTCACTCCACAGCTGGCACCCAGGCTGTGTGACGCAGGTGTCCGACGAGGAGCGCCCGCGATGGGCCGCGTCAGGCGGCCCGGGCCGCGCTATCACCTCCGGATGACAACATCCAAAGGAGCACGTTGGTGCTTGCTGGGAGTTTGCGCACGCGATAGGCGACGCCTGGCGGCCCTGGCCGCGCCTCGCCAGCGGGTAATGACGACCGCGAGCGCCATGCTGCGCCGATGGAGCTGTCCGAGGAGCGAGAGCGCCCGCCATGGGCGGCATCCGGCGGCCCCTGGCCGTGCTTCGTCTGCGGGTCGCTCTCCACCTCCGGGTGGCCAATCCGAGGTGTCCGCAAAGTGTGTGCGCTCGCCATGGGCGGCATCCGGCGGCCTCTGGCCGTGCTTCGTCTGCGGGTGCACACTCGGAGCGAGGCTCCTGCTCGCTCCGGCGCGGTAGCTTTGTCCGCGCTCCACCTCCGGGTGGCGAATCCCAAAAAGCAGCACTTTGGTGCTACGAAGGTGTCAGAAGAGTGTGTGCGCCCGCCATGGGCGGCATCCGGCGGCCTCTGGCCGTGCTTCGTCTGCGGGTGCACACTAGGCGCGGTGGCTTTGTCCGCGCTCCACCTCCGGGTGGCGAATCCCAAAAAGCAGCACTTGGGTGCTTCGTAGGTGTCAGAAAAGTGTGTGCGCCCGCCATGGGCGGCATCCGGCGGCCTCTGGCCGTGCTTCGTCTGCGGGCGCACACTCGGAGCGAGGCTGCTGCTCGCTCCGGCGCGGTGGCTGGGTCCGCGCTCCACCTCCGGGTGGCGGAAGGAATCGAAAAGGAGCACTTTGCTGCTTCGCAGGTGTCAGAGGAGTGGGAGCGCCCGCCATGGGCGGCATCCGGCG
>NW_026559873.1:112500-115252 GCF_027744805.1 Dunckerocampus dactyliophorus | reverse complement strand
AAAAAGTAACAAAGTGTCAAGGGAGAAATTCAGAAACCCAGGCCGAGCTGCCTGGAGCCTCAAAGCGGATAGAAATAGCGTGGAGAGCCGCTGTTAAGCCAGACGCCCTCTGGCGGACACAGGCAGGAGTTGCAGTAAATGCATTGAAGTCAATGGGCGAGAGTACCCAATGCGCCAAAAAAGTGCTGAAAATATGACAAAGTGTCAAATGAATGGGAGGCAATGGGCGAGAGTACCCAATGCGCCAAAAAAGTGCTGAAAATATGACAAAGTGTCAAATGAATGGGAGTCAATGGGCGAGAGTACCCAATGCACAAAAAAAGTGCTGAAAAAGTCCACACGAGCCTAGTCAGAAATGCAGGCCGAGGCGGCTGGAGCCCCAAAGCGGCTATAAAAAGCGTGGAGAGCCGCTGTCGCCCCGGAGGAACGGAGAAAAAGTGCTGAAAAAAGGCCCACGTCCTAACGGACCGAGGCGGAAGTGCAGGCGAGGCGGCAGGAGTCTGAAAACCGCTATAAAAAGCGTGGAGAGCCGCTGTCGCCCCGGAGAAACGGAGAAAAAGTGCTGAAAAAAGGCCTAAATCCTAACGGACCTAGGCGGAAGTGCAGGCGAGGCGGCAGGAGTCTGAAAACGGCTATAAAATGCGTGGAGAGCCGCTGTCGCCCCGGAGAAACGGAGAAAAAGTGCTGAAAAAAGGCCTAAATCCTAACGGACCGAGGCGGAAGTGCAGGCGAGGCGGCAGGAGTCTGAAAACGGCTATAAAATGCGTGGAGAGCCGCTGTCGCCCCGGAGGAACGGAGAAAAAGTGCTGAAAAAAGGCCTAAATCCTAACGGACCGAGGCGGAAGTGCAGGCGAGGCGGCAGGAGTCTGAAAACGGCTATAAAATGCGTGGAGAGCCGCTGTCGCCCCGGAGGAACGGAGAAAAAGTGCTGAAAAAAGGCCTAAATCCTAACGGACCGAGGCGGAAGTGCAGGCGAGGCGGCAGGAGTCTGAAAACGGCTATAAAATGCGTGGAGAGCCGCTGTCGCCCCGGAGGAACGGAGAAAAAGTGCTGAAAAAAGGCCTAAATCCTAACGGACCGAGGCGGAAGTGCAGGCGAGGCGGCAGGAGTCTGAAAGCGGCTATAAAACGCGTGGAGAGCCGCTCGGATGATTTTTCAAAGTGTCAAATGAATGGGAGTGAATGGGGCAGAGTACCCAATGTGTAAAAAAAGTGCTGAAAAAACGACAAAGTCCACACGAGCCTAGTCAGAAATGCAGTCCGAGGCGGCTGGAGCCCCAAAGCGGCTATAAAACGCGTGGAGAGCCGCTCGGATGATTTTTCAAAGTGTCAAATGAATGGGAGTGAATGGGGCAGAGTACCCAATGTGTAAAAAAAGTGCTGAAAAAACGACAAAGTCCACACGAGCCTAGTCAGAAATGCAGTCCGAGGCGGCTGGAGCCCCAAAGCGGCTATAAAACGCGTGGAGAGCCGCTCGGATGATTTTTCAAAGTGTCAAATGAATGGGAGTGAATGGGGCGGAGTACCCAATGCGCGAAAAAAGTGCTGAAAAAACGACAAAGTCCACACGAGCCTAGTCAGAAATGAAGGCCGAGGCGGCTGGAGCCCCAAAGCGGCTATAAAATGCGTGGAGAGCCGCTCGGATGATTTTTCAAAGTGTGAAATGAATGGGAGTGAATGGGGCGGAGTACCCAATGCGCGAAAAAAGTGCTGAAAAAACGACAAAGTCCACACGAGCCTAGTCAGAAATGAAGGCCGAGGCGGCTGGAGCCCCAAAGCGGCTATAAAATGCGTGGAGAGCCGCTCGGATGATTTTTCTAAGTGTGAAATGAATGGGAGTGAATGGGGCGGAGTACCCAATGCGCGAAAAAAGTGCTGAAAAAACGACAAAGTGTCAAATGAATGGGAGTGAATGGGCGGAGTACCCAATGCGTGAAAAAAGGTCTGGAAAAACGACAAAGTGTCAAATGAATGGGAGTGAATGGGCGGAGTACCCAATGCGCGAAAAAAGTGCTGAAAAAATGACAAAGTGTCAAATGAATGGGAGTCAATGAGTGTTTTGGTCGACCAGGAAAAAACGCGTTTACGGGAGAGGGTAAATCAGCCGAGAGGGGGGGGGGGGGTATACTTTACCCTCTCCCGTAAATGCCATTTTTCCTGGTTGACCAAAACACCTCCAGCACGATTTCGGAAACCCAGTTTTTAGAAACACTGACCTCCAGGGGAAGTACCGAGAAAAGCACACTTTTGAATCCGCTTTTGACGCACTGAAACACGGACGTGAGCTGGGGCTGTGCCGCTCTTGGAAAACCCCTGGAGGTTATTTTCTAAAACGGGTTTCCGCGTCCCCCTGGGCGCCCGTGTTGGGCCGCGCAAGGCGGTCCGGGCTGCCCACCCCATCTGAGTGCCCCGTTGGGCCGCGTGCATGGCAGGCATCCAAGGAAGGCTGATGAGCAGCGGTGATGATGATGATGAGACACCAGCTGCAATTTTGACAAAGTGTCACCTCTCAAGCATTTCCAAGCGTGACACAAACAAAAGGGAACGGGAACTTTGATATGAGTGACTTGTGCTTCTTTTTCTCCAAGTGTCACTCCACAGCTGGCACCCAGGCTGTGTGACGCAGGTGTCCGACGAGGAGCGCCCGCGATGGGCCGCGTCAGGCGGCCCGGGCCGCGCTATCACCTCCGGATGACAACATCCAAAGGAGCACGTTGGTGCTTGCTGGGAGTTTGCGCACGCGATAGGCGACG
>NW_026559873.1:95000-100000 GCF_027744805.1 Dunckerocampus dactyliophorus | reverse complement strand
AGTGTCAAGGGAGCTAGGCAGAAACCCATGCCTAGGGTCCTGGAGCCCAGGGGCCGCGGGAAAGTCTGTGGAGAGCCGCTGTGTCCCTGGATGAAATGAGAAAAAAGGTGAAAAAATGGCAAAGTGTCAAGGGAGAAATTCAGAAACTCAGGCCGAGCTGCCTGGAGCCCAGGGGCGGCTGCAAAGTCTGTGGAGAGCCGCTGTGTCCCTGGATGAAATGAGAAAAAAGGTGAAAAAATGGCAAAGTGTCAAGGGAGAAATTCAGAAACCCAGGACGAGCTGCCTGGAGCCCGGGGGCGGCTGCAAAGTCTGTGGAGAGCCGCTGTGTCCCTGGATGAAATGAGAAAAAAGGTGAAAAAATGGCAAAGTGTCAAGGGAGAAATTCAGAAACTCAGGCCGAGCTGCCTGGAGCCTCAAAGCGGATAGAAATAGCGTGGAGAGCCGCTGTTAAGCCAGACGCCCTCTGGCGGACACAGGCAGGAGTTGCAGTAAATGCATTGAAGTCAATGGGCGAGAGTAAGCCATGCCTTGCGTCCTGGAGCCCAGGGGCGGTTCTAAAGTCTGTGAGAGCCGCTGTGTCCCTGGATGAAATGAGAAAAAGGGTGAAAAAATGGCAAAGTGTCAAGGGAGAAATTCAGAAACTCAGGCCGAGCTGCCTGGAGCCCAGGGGCGGCTGTAAAGTCTGTGGAGTGCCGCTGTGTCCCTGGATGAAATGAGAAAAAAGGTGAAAAAATGGCAAAGTGTCAAGGGAGCTAGGCAGAAACCCATGCCTAGGGTCCTGGAGCCCAGGGGCGGTTCTAAAGTCTGTGAGAGCCGCTGTGTCCCTGGATGAATTGAGAAAAAGGGTGAAAAAATGGCAAAGTGTCAAGGGAGCTAGGCAGAAACCCATGCCTAGGGTCCTGGAGCCCAGGGGCCGCGGGAAAGTCTGTGGAGAGCCGCTGTGTCCCTGGATGAAATGAGAAAAAAGGTGAAAAAGTAACAAAGTGTCAAGGGAGAAATTCAGAAACCCAGGCCGAGCTGCCTGGAGCCTCAAAGCGGATAGAAATAGCGTGGAGAGCCGCTGTTAAGCCAGACGCCCTCTGGCGGACACAGGCAGGAGTTGCAGTAAATGCATTGAAGTCAATGGGCGAGAGTACCCAATGCGCCAAAAAAGTGCTGAAAATATGACAAAGTGTCAAATGAATGGGAGGCAATGGGCGAGAGTACCCAATGCGCCAAAAAAGTGCTGAAAATATGACAAAGTGTCAAATGAATGGGAGGCAATGGGCGAGAGTACCCAATGCGCCAAAAAAGTGCTGAAAATATGACAAAGTGTCAAATGAATGGGAGGCAATGGGCGAGAGTACCCAATGCACCAAAAAAGTGCTGAAAATATGACAAAGTGTCAAATGAATGGGAGTCAATGGGCGAGAGTACCCAATGCACAAAAAAAGTGCTGAAAATATGACAAAGTGTCAAATGAATGGGAGTCAATGGGCGAGAGTACCCAATGCACAAAAAAAGTGCTGAAAAAGTCCACACGAGCCTAGTCAGAAATGCAGGCCGAGGCGGCTGGAGCCCCAAAGCGGCTATAAAAAGCGTGGAGAGCCGCTGTCGCCCCGGAGAAACGGAGAAAAAGTGCTGAAAAAAGGCCCACGTCCTAACGGACCTAGGCGGAAGTGCAGGCGAGGCGGCAGGAGTCTGAAAACCGCTATAAAAAGCGTGGAGAGCCGCTGTCGCCCCGGAGAAACGGAGAAAAAGTGCTGAAAAAAGGCCTAAATCCTAACGGACCTAGGCGGAAGTGCAGGCGAGGCGGCAGGAGTCTGAAAACGGCTATAAAATGCGTGGAGAGCCGCTGTCGCCCCGGAGAAACGGAGAAAAAGTGCTGAAAAAAGGCCTAAATCCTAACGGACCGAGGCGGAAGTGCAGGCGAGGCGGCAGGAGTCTGAAAACGGCTATAAAATGCGTGGAGAGCCGCTGTCGCCCCGGAGGAACGGAGAAAAAGTGCTGAAAAAAGGCCTAAATCCTAACGGACCGAGGCGGAAGTGCAGGCGAGGCGGCAGGAGTCTGAAAACGGCTATAAAATGCGTGGAGAGCCGCTGTCGCCCCGGAGGAACGGAGAAAAAGTGCTGAAAAAAGGCCTAAATCCTAACGGACCGAGGCGGAAGTGCAGGCGAGGCGGCAGGAGTCTGAAAGCGGCTATAAAACGCGTGGAGAGCCGCTCGGATGATTTTTCAAAGTGTCAAATGAATGGGAGTGAATGGGGCAGAGTACCCAATGTGTAAAAAAAGTGCTGAAAAAACGACAAAGTCCACACGAGCCTAGTCAGAAATGCAGTCCGAGGCGGCTGGAGCCCCAAAGCGGCTATAAAACGCGTGGAGAGCCGCTGTCGCCCCGGAGAAACGGAGAAAAAGTGCTGAAAAAAGGCCCACGTCCTAACGGACCTAGGCGGAAGTGCAGGCGAGGCGGCAGGAGTCTGAAAACCGCTATAAAAAGCGTGGAGAGCCGCTGTCGCCCCGGAGAAACGGAGAAAAAGTGCTGAAAAAAGGCCTAAATCCTAACGGACCTAGGCGGAAGTGCAGGCGAGGCGGCAGGAGTCTGAAAACGGCTATAAAATGCGTGGAGAGCCGCTGTCGCCCCGGAGAAACGGAGAAAAAGTGCTGAAAAAAGGCCTAAATCCTAACGGACCGAGGCGGAAGTGCAGGCGAGGCGGCAGGAGTCTGAAAACGGCTATAAAATGCGTGGAGAGCCGCTGTCGCCCCGGAGGAACGGAGAAAAAGTGCTGAAAAAAGGCCTAAATCCTAACGGACCGAGGCGGAAGTGCAGGCGAGGCGGCAGGAGTCTGAAAACGGCTATAAAATGCGTGGAGAGCCGCTGTCGCCCCGGAGGAACGGAGAAAAAGTGCTGAAAAAAGGCCTAAATCCTAACGGACCGAGGCGGAAGTGCAGGCGAGGCGGCAGGAGTCTGAAAGCGGCTATAAAACGCGTGGAGAGCCGCTCGGATGATTTTTCAAAGTGTCAAATGAATGGGAGTGAATGGGGCAGAGTACCCAATGTGTAAAAAAAGTGCTGAAAAAACGACAAAGTCCACACGAGCCTAGTCAGAAATGCAGTCCGAGGCGGCTGGAGCCCCAAAGCGGCTATAAAACGCGTGGAGAGCCGCTCGGATGATTTTTCAAAGTGTCAAATGAATGGGAGTGAATGGGGCAGAGTACCCAATGTGTAAAAAAAGTGCTGAAAAAACGACAAAGTCCACACGAGCCTAGTCAGAAATGCAGTCCGAGGCGGCTGGAGCCCCAAAGCGGCTATAAAATGCGTGGAGAGCCGCTCGGATGATTTTTCAAAGTGTCAAATGAATGGGAGTGAATGGGGCGGAGTACCCAATGCGCGAAAAAAGTGCTGAAAAAACGACAAAGTCCACACGAGCCTAGTCAGAAATGAAGGCCGAGGCGGCTGGAGCCCCAAAGCGGCTATAAAATGCGTGGAGAGCCGCTCGGATGATTTTTCAAAGTGTGAAATGAATGGGAGTGAATGGGGCGGAGTACCCAATGCGCGAAAAAAGTGCTGAAAAAACGACAAAGTCCACACGAGCCTAGTCAGAAATGAAGGCCGAGGCGGCTGGAGCCCCAAAGCGGCTATAAAATGCGTGGAGAGCCGCTCGGATGATTTTTCTAAGTGTGAAATGAATGGGAGTGAATGGGGCGGAGTACCCAATGCGCGAAAAAAGTGCTGAAAAAACGACAAAGTGTCAAATGAATGGGAGTGAATGGGCGGAGTACCCAATGCGTGAAAAAAGGTCTGGAAAAACGACAAAGTGTCAAATGAATGGGAGTCAATGGGCGGAGTACCCAATGCGTGAAAAAAGTGCTGAAAAAATGACAAAGTGTCAAATGAATGGGAGTCAATGAGTGTTTTGGTCGACCAGGAAAAAACGCGTTTACGGGAGAGGGTAAATCAGCCGAGAGGGGGGGGGGGGGGTATACTTTACCCTCTCCCGTAAATGCCATTTTTCCTGGTTGACCAAAACACCTCCAGCACGATTTCGGAAACCCAGTTTTTAGAAACACTGACCTCCAGGGGAAGTACCGAGAAAAGCACACTTTTGAATCCGCTTTTGACGCACTGAAACACGGACGTGAGCTGGGGCTGTGCCGCTCTTGGAAAACCCCTGGAGGTTATTTTCTAAAACGGGTTTCCGCGTCCCCCTGGGCGCCCGTGTTGGGCCGCGCAAGGCGGTCCGGGCTGCCCACCCCATCTGAGTGCCCCGTTGGGCCGCGTGCATGGCAGGCATCCAAGGAAGGCTGATGAGCAGCGGTGATGATGATGATGAGACACCAGCTGCAATTTTGACAAAGTGTCACCTCTCAAGCATTTCCAAGCGTGACACAAACAAAAGGGAACGGGAACTTTGATATGAGTGACTTGTGCTTCTTTTTCTCCAAGTGTCACTCCACAGCTGGCACCCAGGCTGTGTGACGCAGGTGTCCGACGAGGAGCGCCCGCGATGGGCCGCGTCAGGCGGCCCGGGCCGCGCTATCACCTCCGGATGACAACATCCAAAGGAGCACGTTGGTGCTTGCTGGGAGTTTGCGCACGCGATAGGCGACGCCTGGCGGCCCTGGCCGCGCCTCGCCAGCGGGTAATGACGACCGCGAGCGCCATGCTGCGCCGATGGAGCTGTCCGAGGAGCGAGAGCGCCCGCCATGGGCGGCATCCGGCGGCCCCTGGCCGTGCTTCGTCTGCGGGTCGCTCTCCACCTCCGGGTGGCCAATCCGAGGTGTCCGCAAAGTGTGTGCGCTCGCCATGGGCGGCATCCGGCGGCCTCTGGCCGTGCTTCGTCTGCGGGTGCACACTCGGAGCGAGGCTCCTGCTCGCTCCGGCGCGGTAGCTTTGTCCGCGCTCCACCTCCGGGTGGCGAATCCCAAAAAGCAGCACTTTGGTGCTACGAAGGTGTCAGAAGAGTGTGTGCGCCCGCCATGGGCGGCATCCGGCGGCCTCTGGCCGTGCTTCGTCTGCGGGTGC
>NW_026559873.1:60000-82500 GCF_027744805.1 Dunckerocampus dactyliophorus | reverse complement strand
GGAGCCCGGGGGCGGCTGCAAAGTCTGTGGAGAGCCGCTGTGTCCCTGGATGAAATGAGAAAAAAGGTGAAAAAATGGCAAAGTGTCAAGGGAGAAATTCAGAAACTCAGGCCGAGCTGCCTGGAGCCTCAAAGCGGATAGAAATAGCGTGGAGAGCCGCTGTTAAGCCAGACGCCCTCTGGCGGACACAGGCAGGAGTTGCAGTAAATGCATTGAAGTCAATGGGCGAGAGTAAGCCATGCCTTGCGTCCTGGAGCCCAGGGGCGGTTCTAAAGTCTGTGAGAGCCGCTGTGTCCCTGGATGAAATGAGAAAAAGGGTGAAAAAATGGCAAAGTGTCAAGGGAGCTAGGCAGAAACCCATGCCTAGGGTCCTGGAGCCCAGGGGCCGCGGGAAAGTCTGTGGAGAGCCGCTGTGTCCCTGGATGAAATGAGAAAAAAGGTGAAAAAATGGCAAAGTGTCAAGGGAGAAATTCAGAAACCCAGGCCGAGCTGCCTGGAGCCCAGGGGCGGCTGCAAAGTCTGTGGAGAGCCGCTGTGTCCCTGGATGAAATGAGAAAAAAGGTGAAAAAATGGCAAAGTGTCAAGGGAGAAATTCAGAAACCCAGGCCGAGCTGCCTGGAGCCCAGGGGCGGCTGCAAAGTCTGTGGAGAGCCGCTGTGTCCCTGGATGAAATGAGAAAAAAGGTGAAAAAATGGCAAAGTGTCAAGGGAGCTAGGCAGAAACCCATGCCTAGGGTCCTGGAGCCCAGGGGCGGTTCTAAAGTCTGTGAGAGCCGCTGTGTCCCTGGATGAATTGAGAAAAAGGGTGAAAAAATGGCAAAGTGTCAAGGGAGCTAGGCAGAAACCCATGCCTAGGGTCCTGGAGCCCAGGGGCCGCGGGAAAGTCTGTGGAGTGCCGCTGTGTCCCTGGATGAAATGAGAAAAAAGGTGAAAAAATGGCAAAGTGTCAAGGGAGAAATTCAGAAACTCAGGCCGAGCTGCCTGGAGCCCAGGGGCGGCTGTAAAGTCTGTGGAGTGCCGCTGTGTCCCTGGATGAAATGAGAAAAAAGGTGAAAAAATGGCAAAGTGTCAAGGGAGAAATTCAGAAACTCAGGCCGAGCTGCCTGGAGCCCAGGGGCGGCTGTAAAGTCTGTGGAGTGCCGCTGTGTCCCTGGATGAAATGAGAAAAAAGGTGAAAAAATGGCAAAGTGTCAAGGGAGAAATTCAGAAACTCAGGCCGAGCTGCCTGGAGCCCAGGGGCCGCGGGAAAGTCTGTGGAGAGCCGCTGTGTCCCTGGATGAAATGAGAAAAAAGGTGAAAAAATGGCAAAGTGTCAAGGGAGCTAGGCAGAAACCCATGCCTAGGGTCCTGGAGCCCAGGGGCGGTTCTAAAGTCTGTGAGAGCCGCTGTGTCCCTGGATGAATTGAGAAAAAGGGTGAAAAAATGGCAAAGTGTCAAGGGAGCTAGGCAGAAACCCATGCCTAGGGTCCTGGAGCCCAGGGGCCGCGGGAAAGTCTGTGGAGTGCCGCTGTGTCCCTGGATGAAATGAGAAAAAAGGTGAAAAAATGGCAAAGTGTCAAGGGAGAAATTCAGAAACTCAGGCCGAGCTGCCTGGAGCCCAGGGGCGGCTGTAAAGTCTGTGGAGTGCCGCTGTGTCCCTGGATGAAATGAGAAAAAAGGTGGAAAAATGGCAAAGTGTCAAGGGAGAAATTCAGAAACTCAGGCCGAGCTGCCTGGAGCCCAGGGGCGGCTGCAAAGTCTGTGGAGTGCCGCTGTGTCCCTGGATGAAATGAGAAAAAGGGTGGAAAAATGGCAAAGTGTCAAGGGAGAAATTCAGAAACTCAGGCCGAGCTGCCTGGAGCCCAGGGGCGGCTGCAAAGTCTGTGGAGTGCCGCTGTGTCCCTGGATGAAATGAGAAAAAAGGTGAAAAAATGGCAAAGTGTCAAGGGAGAAATTCAGAAACCCATGCCTAGGGTCCTGGAGCCCAGGGGCGGCTGTAAAGTCTGTGGAGAGCCGCTGTGTCCCTGGATGAAATGAGAAAAAGGGTGGAAAAATGGCAAAGTGTCAAGGGAGAAATTCAGAAACTCAGGCCGAGCTGCCTGGAGCCCAGGGGCCGCGGGAAAGTCTGTGGAGAGCCGCTGTGTCCCTGGATGAAATGAGAAAAAAGGTGAAAAAATGGCAAAGTGTCAAGGGAGAAATTCAGAAACTCAGGCCGAGCTGCCTGGAGCCCAGGGGCGGATGCAAAGTCTGTGGAGAGCCGCTGTGTCCCTGGATGAAATGAGAAAAAGGGTGAAAAAGTAACAAAGTGTCAAGGGAGCTAGGCAGAAACCCATGCCTAGGGTCCTGGAGCCCAGGGGCCGCGGGAAAGTCTGTGGAGAGCCGCTGTGTCCCTGGATGAAATGAGAAAAAAGGTGAAAAAATGGCAAAGTGTCAAGGGAGCTAGGCAGAAACCCATGCCTAGGGTCCTGGAGCCCAGGGGCGGTTCTAAAGTCTGTGAGAGCCGCTGTTGCCCTGGATGAAATGAGAAAAAAGGTGAAAAAATGGCAAAGTGTCAAGGGAGCTAGGCAGAAACCCATGCCGAGCTGCCTGGAGCCCAGGGGCGGCTGTAAAGTCTGTGGAGTGCCGCTGTGTCCCTGGATGAAATGAGAAAAAAGGTGAAAAAATGGCAAAGTGTCAAGGGAGAAATTCAGAAACTCAGGCCGAGCTGCCTGGAGCCCAGGGGCCGCGGGAAAGTCTGTGGAGAGCCGCTGTGTCCCTGGATGAAATGAGAAAAAGGGTGGAAAAATGGCAAAGTGTCAAGGGAGCTAGGCAGAAACCCATGCCGAGCTGCCTGGAGCCCAGGGGCGGCTGTAAAGTCTGTGGAGTGCCGCTGTGTCCCTGGATGAAATGAGAAAAAGGGTGAAAAAATGGCAAAGTGTCAAGGGAGAAATTCAGAAACCCAGGCCGAGCTGCCTGGAGCCCAGGGGCGGCTGCAAAGTCTGTGGAGAGCCGCTGTGTCCCTGGATGAAATGAGAAAAAAGGTGAAAAAATGGCAAAGTGTCAAGGGAGCTAGGCAGAAACCCATGCCTAGGGTCCTGGAGCCCAGGGGCGGTTCTAAAGTCTGTGAGAGCCGCTGTGTCCCTGGATGAATTGAGAAAAAGGGTGAAAAAATGGCAAAGTGTCAAGGGAGCTAGGCAGAAACCCATGCCTAGGGTCCTGGAGCCCAGGGGCCGCGGGAAAGTCTGTGGAGTGCCGCTGTGTCCCTGGATGAAATGAGAAAAAAGGTGAAAAAATGGCAAAGTGTCAAGGGAGAAATTCAGAAACTCAGGCCGAGCTGCCTGGAGCCCAGGGGCGGCTGTAAAGTCTGTGGAGTGCCGCTGTGTCCCTGGATGAAATGAGAAAAAAGGTGAAAAAATGGCAAAGTGTCAAGGGAGAAATTCAGAAACTCAGGCCGAGCTGCCTGGAGCCCAGGGGCGGCTGTAAAGTCTGTGGAGTGCCGCTGTGTCCCTGGATGAAATGAGAAAAAAGGTGAAAAAATGGCAAAGTGTCAAGGGAGAAATTCAGAAACTCAGGCCGAGCTGCCTGGAGCCCAGGGGCCGCGGGAAAGTCTGTGGAGAGCCGCTGTGTCCCTGGATGAAATGAGAAAAAAGGTGAAAAAATGGCAAAGTGTCAAGGGAGCTAGGCAGAAACCCATGCCTAGGGTCCTGGAGCCCAGGGGCGGTTCTAAAGTCTGTGAGAGCCGCTGTGTCCCTGGATGAATTGAGAAAAAGGGTGAAAAAATGGCAAAGTGTCAAGGGAGCTAGGCAGAAACCCATGCCTAGGGTCCTGGAGCCCAGGGGCCGCGGGAAAGTCTGTGGAGTGCCGCTGTGTCCCTGGATGAAATGAGAAAAAAGGTGAAAAAATGGCAAAGTGTCAAGGGAGAAATTCAGAAACTCAGGCCGAGCTGCCTGGAGCCCAGGGGCGGCTGTAAAGTCTGTGGAGTGCCGCTGTGTCCCTGGATGAAATGAGAAAAAAGGTGGAAAAATGGCAAAGTGTCAAGGGAGAAATTCAGAAACTCAGGCCGAGCTGCCTGGAGCCCAGGGGCGGCTGCAAAGTCTGTGGAGTGCCGCTGTGTCCCTGGATGAAATGAGAAAAAGGGTGGAAAAATGGCAAAGTGTCAAGGGAGAAATTCAGAAACTCAGGCCGAGCTGCCTGGAGCCCAGGGGCGGCTGCAAAGTCTGTGGAGTGCCGCTGTGTCCCTGGATGAAATGAGAAAAAAGGTGAAAAAATGGCAAAGTGTCAAGGGAGAAATTCAGAAACCCATGCCTAGGGTCCTGGAGCCCAGGGGCGGCTGTAAAGTCTGTGGAGAGCCGCTGTGTCCCTGGATGAAATGAGAAAAAGGGTGGAAAAATGGCAAAGTGTCAAGGGAGAAATTCAGAAACTCAGGCCGAGCTGCCTGGAGCCCAGGGGCCGCGGGAAAGTCTGTGGAGAGCCGCTGTGTCCCTGGATGAAATGAGAAAAAAGGTGAAAAAATGGCAAAGTGTCAAGGGAGAAATTCAGAAACTCAGGCCGAGCTGCCTGGAGCCCAGGGGCGGATGCAAAGTCTGTGGAGAGCCGCTGTGTCCCTGGATGAAATGAGAAAAAGGGTGAAAAAGTAACAAAGTGTCAAGGGAGCTAGGCAGAAACCCATGCCTAGGGTCCTGGAGCCCAGGGGCCGCGGGAAAGTCTGTGGAGAGCCGCTGTGTCCCTGGATGAAATGAGAAAAAGGGTGGAAAAATGGCAAAGTGTCAAGGGAGAAATTCAGAAACTCAGGCCGAGCTGCCTGGAGCCCAGGGGCCGCGGGAAAGTCTGTGGAGAGCCGCTGTGTCCCTGGATGAAATGAGAAAAAAGGTGAAAAAATGGCAAAGTGTCAAGGGAGAAATTCAGAAACTCAGGCCGAGCTGCCTGGAGCCCAGGGGCGGATGCAAAGTCTGTGGAGAGCCGCTGTGTCCCTGGATGAAATGAGAAAAAGGGTGAAAAAGTAACAAAGTGTCAAGGGAGCTAGGCAGAAACCCATGCCTAGGGTCCTGGAGCCCAGGGGCCGCGGGAAAGTCTGTGGAGAGCCGCTGTGTCCCTGGATGAAATGAGAAAAAAGGTGAAAAAATGGCAAAGTGTCAAGGGAGCTAGGCAGAAACCCATGCCTAGGGTCCTGGAGCCCAGGGGCGGTTCTAAAGTCTGTGAGAGCCGCTGTTGCCCTGGATGAAATGAGAAAAAAGGTGAAAAAATGGCAAAGTGTCAAGGGAGCTAGGCAGAAACCCATGCCGAGCTGCCTGGAGCCCAGGGGCGGCTGTAAAGTCTGTGGAGTGCCGCTGTGTCCCTGGATGAAATGAGAAAAAAGGTGAAAAAATGGCAAAGTGTCAAGGGAGAAATTCAGAAACTCAGGCCGAGCTGCCTGGAGCCCAGGGGCCGCGGGAAAGTCTGTGGAGAGCCGCTGTGTCCCTGGATGAAATGAGAAAAAGGGTGGAAAAATGGCAAAGTGTCAAGGGAGCTAGGCAGAAACCCATGCCGAGCTGCCTGGAGCCCAGGGGCGGCTGTAAAGTCTGTGGAGTGCCGCTGTGTCCCTGGATGAAATGAGAAAAAGGGTGAAAAAATGGCAAAGTGTCAAGGGAGAAATTCAGAAACCCAGGCCGAGCTGCCTGGAGCCCAGGGGCGGCTGCAAAGTCTGTGGAGAGCCGCTGTGTCCCTGGATGAAATGAGAAAAAAGGTGAAAAAATGGCAAAGTGTCAAGGGAGAAATTCAGAAACCCAGGCCGAGCTGCCTGGAGCCCAGGGGCGGCTGCAAAGTCTGTGGAGAGCCGCTGTGTCCCTGGATGAAATGAGAAAAAAGGTGAAAAAATGGCAAAGTGTCAAGGGAGCTAGGCAGAAACCCATGCCTAGGGTCCTGGAGCCCAGGGGCGGTTCTAAAGTCTGTGAGAGCCGCTGTGTCCCTGGATGAATTGAGAAAAAGGGTGAAAAAATGGCAAAGTGTCAAGGGAGCTAGGCAGAAACCCATGCCTAGGGTCCTGGAGCCCAGGGGCCGCGGGAAAGTCTGTGGAGTGCCGCTGTGTCCCTGGATGAAATGAGAAAAAAGGTGAAAAAATGGCAAAGTGTCAAGGGAGAAATTCAGAAACTCAGGCCGAGCTGCCTGGAGCCCAGGGGCGGCTGTAAAGTCTGTGGAGTGCCGCTGTGTCCCTGGATGAAATGAGAAAAAAGGTGAAAAAATGGCAAAGTGTCAAGGGAGAAATTCAGAAACTCAGGCCGAGCTGGCTGGAGCCCAGGGGCGGCTGTAAAGTCTGTGGAGAGCCGCTGTGTCCCTGGATGAAATGAGAAAAAAGGTGAAAAAATGGCAAAGTGTCAAGGGAGAAATTCAGAAACTCAGGCCGAGCTGCCTGGAGCCCAGGGGCCGCGGGAAAGTGTGTGGAGAGCCGCTGTGTCCCTGGATGAAATGAGAAAAAAGGTGAAAAAATGGCAAAGTGTCAAGGGAGCTAGGCAGAAACCCATGCCTAGGGTCCTGGAGCCCAGGGGCCGCGGGAAAGTCTGTGGAGAGCCGCTGTGTCCCTGGATGAAATGAGAAAAAAGGTGAAAAAATGGCAAAGTGTCAAGGGAGCTAGGCAGAAACCCATGCCTAGGGTCCTGGAGCCCAGGGGCGGCTGCAAAGTCTGTGGAGTGCCGCTTTTGCCCTGGATGAAATGAGAAAAAGGGTGAAAAAATGGCAAAGTGTCAAGGGAGAAATTCAGAAACTCAGGCCGAGCTGCCTGGAGCCCAGGGGCCGCGGGAAAGTGTGTGGAGAGCCGCTGTGTCCCTGGATGAAATGAGAAAAAAGGTGAAAAAATGGCAAAGTGTCAAGGGAGCTAGGCAGAAACCCATGCCTAGGGTCCTGGAGCCCAGGGGCCGCGGGAAAGTCTGTGGAGAGCCGCTGTGTCCCTGGATGAAATGAGAAAAAAGGTGAAAAAATGGCAAAGTGTCAAGGGAGCTAGGCAGAAACCCATGCCTAGGGTCCTGGAGCCCAGGGGCGGCTGCAAAGTCTGTGGAGTGCCGCTTTTGCCCTGGATGAAATGAGAAAAAGGGTGAAAAAATGGCAAAGTGTCAAGGGAGAAATTCAGAAACCCAGGCCGAGCTGCCTGGAGCCCAGGGGCGGCTGCAAAGTCTGTGGAGAGCCGCTGTGTCCCTGGATGAAATGAGAAAAAAGGTGAAAAAATGGCAAAGTGTCAAGGGAGCTAGGCAGAAACCCATGCCTAGGGTCCTGGAGCCCAGGGGCCGCGGGAAAGTCTGTGGAGAGCCGCTGTGTCCCTGGATGAAATGAGGAAAAAGGTGAAAAAATGGCAAAGTGTCAAGGGAGAAATTCAGAAACTCAGGCCGAGCTGCCTGGAGCCCAGGGGCCGCGGGAAAGTCTGTGGAGAGCCGCTGTGTCCCTGGATGAAATGAGAAAAAAGGTGAAAAAATGGCAAAGTGTCAAGGGAGAAATTCAGAAACCCAGGCCGAGCTGCCTGGAGCCCAGGGGCGGCTGTAAAGTCTGTGGAGTGCCGCTGTGTCCCTGGATGAAATGAGAAAAAAGGTGAAAAAATGGCAAAGTGTCAAGGGAGAAATTCAGAAACCCAGGCCGAGCTGCCTGGAGCCCGGGGGCGGCTGCAAAGTCTGTGGAGAGCCGCTGTGTCCCTGGATGAAATGAGAAAAAAGGTGAAAAAATGGCAAAGTGTCAAGGGAGAAATTCAGAAACCCAGGCCGAGCTGCCTGGAGCCCAGGGGCGGCTGCAAAGTCTGTGGAGAGCCGCTGTGTCCCTGGATGAAATGAGAAAAAAGGTGAAAAAATGGCAAAGTGTCAAGGGAGAAATTCAGAAACTCAGGCCGAGCTGCCTGGAGCCCAGGGGCCGCGGGAAAGTCTGTGGAGAGCCGCTGTGTCCCTGGATGAAATGAGAAAAAAGGTGAAAAAATGGCAAAGTGTCAAGGGAGAAATTCAGAAACTCAGGCCGAGCTGCCTGGAGCCCAGGGGCGGCTGCAAAGTCTGTGGAGAGCCGCTGTGTCCCTGGATGAAATGAGAAAAAAGGTGAAAAAATGGCAAAGTGTCAAGGGAGAAATTCAGAAACCCAGGACGAGCTGCCTGGAGCCCGGGGGCGGCTGCAAAGTCTGTGGAGAGCCGCTGTGTCCCTGGATGAAATGAGAAAAAAGGTGAAAAAATGGCAAAGTGTCAAGGGAGAAATTCAGAAACTCAGGCCGAGCTGCCTGGAGCCTCAAAGCGGATAGAAATAGCGTGGAGAGCCGCTGTTAAGCCAGACGCCCTCTGGCGGACACAGGCAGGAGTTGCAGTAAATGCATTGAAGTCAATGGGCGAGAGTAAGCCATGCCTTGCGTCCTGGAGCCCAGGGGCGGTTCTAAAGTCTGTGAGAGCCGCTGTGTCCCTGGATGAAATGAGAAAAAGGGTGAAAAAATGGCAAAGTGTCAAGGGAGCTAGGCAGAAACCCATGCCTAGGGTCCTGGAGCCCAGGGGCCGCGGGAAAGTCTGTGGAGAGCCGCTGTGTCCCTGGATGAAATGAGAAAAAAGGTGAAAAAATGGCAAAGTGTCAAGGGAGAAATTCAGAAACCCAGGCCGAGCTGCCTGGAGCCCAGGGGCGGCTGCAAAGTCTGTGGAGAGCCGCTGTGTCCCTGGATGAAATGAGAAAAAAGGTGAAAAAATGGCAAAGTGTCAAGGGAGAAATTCAGAAACCCAGGCCGAGCTGCCTGGAGCCCAGGGGCGGCTGCAAAGTCTGTGGAGAGCCGCTGTGTCCCTGGATGAAATGAGAAAAAAGGTGAAAAAATGGCAAAGTGTCAAGGGAGCTAGGCAGAAACCCATGCCTAGGGTCCTGGAGCCCAGGGGCGGTTCTAAAGTCTGTGAGAGCCGCTGTGTCCCTGGATGAATTGAGAAAAAGGGTGAAAAAATGGCAAAGTGTCAAGGGAGCTAGGCAGAAACCCATGCCTAGGGTCCTGGAGCCCAGGGGCCGCGGGAAAGTCTGTGGAGTGCCGCTGTGTCCCTGGATGAAATGAGAAAAAAGGTGAAAAAATGGCAAAGTGTCAAGGGAGAAATTCAGAAACTCAGGCCGAGCTGCCTGGAGCCCAGGGGCGGCTGTAAAGTCTGTGGAGTGCCGCTGTGTCCCTGGATGAAATGAGAAAAAAGGTGAAAAAATGGCAAAGTGTCAAGGGAGAAATTCAGAAACTCAGGCCGAGCTGCCTGGAGCCCAGGGGCGGCTGTAAAGTCTGTGGAGTGCCGCTGTGTCCCTGGATGAAATGAGAAAAAAGGTGAAAAAATGGCAAAGTGTCAAGGGAGAAATTCAGAAACTCAGGCCGAGCTGCCTGGAGCCCAGGGGCCGCGGGAAAGTCTGTGGAGAGCCGCTGTGTCCCTGGATGAAATGAGAAAAAAGGTGAAAAAATGGCAAAGTGTCAAGGGAGCTAGGCAGAAACCCATGCCTAGGGTCCTGGAGCCCAGGGGCGGTTCTAAAGTCTGTGAGAGCCGCTGTGTCCCTGGATGAATTGAGAAAAAGGGTGAAAAAATGGCAAAGTGTCAAGGGAGCTAGGCAGAAACCCATGCCTAGGGTCCTGGAGCCCAGGGGCCGCGGGAAAGTCTGTGGAGTGCCGCTGTGTCCCTGGATGAAATGAGAAAAAAGGTGAAAAAATGGCAAAGTGTCAAGGGAGAAATTCAGAAACTCAGGCCGAGCTGCCTGGAGCCCAGGGGCGGCTGTAAAGTCTGTGGAGTGCCGCTGTGTCCCTGGATGAAATGAGAAAAAAGGTGGAAAAATGGCAAAGTGTCAAGGGAGAAATTCAGAAACTCAGGCCGAGCTGCCTGGAGCCCAGGGGCGGCTGCAAAGTCTGTGGAGTGCCGCTGTGTCCCTGGATGAAATGAGAAAAAGGGTGGAAAAATGGCAAAGTGTCAAGGGAGAAATTCAGAAACTCAGGCCGAGCTGCCTGGAGCCCAGGGGCGGCTGCAAAGTCTGTGGAGTGCCGCTGTGTCCCTGGATGAAATGAGAAAAAAGGTGAAAAAATGGCAAAGTGTCAAGGGAGAAATTCAGAAACCCATGCCTAGGGTCCTGGAGCCCAGGGGCGGCTGTAAAGTCTGTGGAGAGCCGCTGTGTCCCTGGATGAAATGAGAAAAAGGGTGGAAAAATGGCAAAGTGTCAAGGGAGAAATTCAGAAACTCAGGCCGAGCTGCCTGGAGCCCAGGGGCCGCGGGAAAGTCTGTGGAGAGCCGCTGTGTCCCTGGATGAAATGAGAAAAAAGGTGAAAAAATGGCAAAGTGTCAAGGGAGAAATTCAGAAACTCAGGCCGAGCTGCCTGGAGCCCAGGGGCGGATGCAAAGTCTGTGGAGAGCCGCTGTGTCCCTGGATGAAATGAGAAAAAGGGTGAAAAAGTAACAAAGTGTCAAGGGAGCTAGGCAGAAACCCATGCCTAGGGTCCTGGAGCCCAGGGGCCGCGGGAAAGTCTGTGGAGAGCCGCTGTGTCCCTGGATGAAATGAGAAAAAAGGTGAAAAAATGGCAAAGTGTCAAGGGAGCTAGGCAGAAACCCATGCCTAGGGTCCTGGAGCCCAGGGGCGGTTCTAAAGTCTGTGAGAGCCGCTGTTGCCCTGGATGAAATGAGAAAAAAGGTGAAAAAATGGCAAAGTGTCAAGGGAGCTAGGCAGAAACCCATGCCGAGCTGCCTGGAGCCCAGGGGCGGCTGTAAAGTCTGTGGAGTGCCGCTGTGTCCCTGGATGAAATGAGAAAAAAGGTGAAAAAATGGCAAAGTGTCAAGGGAGAAATTCAGAAACTCAGGCCGAGCTGCCTGGAGCCCAGGGGCCGCGGGAAAGTCTGTGGAGAGCCGCTGTGTCCCTGGATGAAATGAGAAAAAGGGTGGAAAAATGGCAAAGTGTCAAGGGAGCTAGGCAGAAACCCATGCCGAGCTGCCTGGAGCCCAGGGGCGGCTGTAAAGTCTGTGGAGTGCCGCTGTGTCCCTGGATGAAATGAGAAAAAGGGTGAAAAAATGGCAAAGTGTCAAGGGAGAAATTCAGAAACCCAGGCCGAGCTGCCTGGAGCCCAGGGGCGGCTGCAAAGTCTGTGGAGAGCCGCTGTGTCCCTGGATGAAATGAGAAAAAAGGTGAAAAAATGGCAAAGTGTCAAGGGAGCTAGGCAGAAACCCATGCCTAGGGTCCTGGAGCCCAGGGGCGGTTCTAAAGTCTGTGAGAGCCGCTGTGTCCCTGGATGAATTGAGAAAAAGGGTGAAAAAATGGCAAAGTGTCAAGGGAGCTAGGCAGAAACCCATGCCTAGGGTCCTGGAGCCCAGGGGCCGCGGGAAAGTCTGTGGAGTGCCGCTGTGTCCCTGGATGAAATGAGAAAAAAGGTGAAAAAATGGCAAAGTGTCAAGGGAGAAATTCAGAAACTCAGGCCGAGCTGCCTGGAGCCCAGGGGCGGCTGTAAAGTCTGTGGAGTGCCGCTGTGTCCCTGGATGAAATGAGAAAAAAGGTGAAAAAATGGCAAAGTGTCAAGGGAGAAATTCAGAAACTCAGGCCGAGCTGCCTGGAGCCCAGGGGCGGCTGTAAAGTCTGTGGAGTGCCGCTGTGTCCCTGGATGAAATGAGAAAAAAGGTGAAAAAATGGCAAAGTGTCAAGGGAGAAATTCAGAAACTCAGGCCGAGCTGCCTGGAGCCCAGGGGCCGCGGGAAAGTCTGTGGAGAGCCGCTGTGTCCCTGGATGAAATGAGAAAAAAGGTGAAAAAATGGCAAAGTGTCAAGGGAGCTAGGCAGAAACCCATGCCTAGGGTCCTGGAGCCCAGGGGCGGTTCTAAAGTCTGTGAGAGCCGCTGTGTCCCTGGATGAATTGAGAAAAAGGGTGAAAAAATGGCAAAGTGTCAAGGGAGCTAGGCAGAAACCCATGCCTAGGGTCCTGGAGCCCAGGGGCCGCGGGAAAGTCTGTGGAGTGCCGCTGTGTCCCTGGATGAAATGAGAAAAAAGGTGAAAAAATGGCAAAGTGTCAAGGGAGAAATTCAGAAACTCAGGCCGAGCTGCCTGGAGCCCAGGGGCGGCTGTAAAGTCTGTGGAGTGCCGCTGTGTCCCTGGATGAAATGAGAAAAAAGGTGGAAAAATGGCAAAGTGTCAAGGGAGAAATTCAGAAACTCAGGCCGAGCTGCCTGGAGCCCAGGGGCGGCTGCAAAGTCTGTGGAGTGCCGCTGTGTCCCTGGATGAAATGAGAAAAAGGGTGGAAAAATGGCAAAGTGTCAAGGGAGAAATTCAGAAACTCAGGCCGAGCTGCCTGGAGCCCAGGGGCGGCTGCAAAGTCTGTGGAGTGCCGCTGTGTCCCTGGATGAAATGAGAAAAAAGGTGAAAAAATGGCAAAGTGTCAAGGGAGAAATTCAGAAACCCATGCCTAGGGTCCTGGAGCCCAGGGGCGGCTGTAAAGTCTGTGGAGAGCCGCTGTGTCCCTGGATGAAATGAGAAAAAGGGTGGAAAAATGGCAAAGTGTCAAGGGAGAAATTCAGAAACTCAGGCCGAGCTGCCTGGAGCCCAGGGGCCGCGGGAAAGTCTGTGGAGAGCCGCTGTGTCCCTGGATGAAATGAGAAAAAAGGTGAAAAAATGGCAAAGTGTCAAGGGAGAAATTCAGAAACTCAGGCCGAGCTGCCTGGAGCCCAGGGGCGGATGCAAAGTCTGTGGAGAGCCGCTGTGTCCCTGGATGAAATGAGAAAAAGGGTGAAAAAGTAACAAAGTGTCAAGGGAGCTAGGCAGAAACCCATGCCTAGGGTCCTGGAGCCCAGGGGCCGCGGGAAAGTCTGTGGAGAGCCGCTGTGTCCCTGGATGAAATGAGAAAAAGGGTGGAAAAATGGCAAAGTGTCAAGGGAGAAATTCAGAAACTCAGGCCGAGCTGCCTGGAGCCCAGGGGCCGCGGGAAAGTCTGTGGAGAGCCGCTGTGTCCCTGGATGAAATGAGAAAAAAGGTGAAAAAATGGCAAAGTGTCAAGGGAGAAATTCAGAAACTCAGGCCGAGCTGCCTGGAGCCCAGGGGCGGATGCAAAGTCTGTGGAGAGCCGCTGTGTCCCTGGATGAAATGAGAAAAAGGGTGAAAAAGTAACAAAGTGTCAAGGGAGCTAGGCAGAAACCCATGCCTAGGGTCCTGGAGCCCAGGGGCCGCGGGAAAGTCTGTGGAGAGCCGCTGTGTCCCTGGATGAAATGAGAAAAAAGGTGAAAAAATGGCAAAGTGTCAAGGGAGCTAGGCAGAAACCCATGCCTAGGGTCCTGGAGCCCAGGGGCGGTTCTAAAGTCTGTGAGAGCCGCTGTTGCCCTGGATGAAATGAGAAAAAAGGTGAAAAAATGGCAAAGTGTCAAGGGAGCTAGGCAGAAACCCATGCCGAGCTGCCTGGAGCCCAGGGGCGGCTGTAAAGTCTGTGGAGTGCCGCTGTGTCCCTGGATGAAATGAGAAAAAAGGTGAAAAAATGGCAAAGTGTCAAGGGAGAAATTCAGAAACTCAGGCCGAGCTGCCTGGAGCCCAGGGGCCGCGGGAAAGTCTGTGGAGAGCCGCTGTGTCCCTGGATGAAATGAGAAAAAGGGTGGAAAAATGGCAAAGTGTCAAGGGAGCTAGGCAGAAACCCATGCCGAGCTGCCTGGAGCCCAGGGGCGGCTGTAAAGTCTGTGGAGTGCCGCTGTGTCCCTGGATGAAATGAGAAAAAGGGTGAAAAAATGGCAAAGTGTCAAGGGAGAAATTCAGAAACCCAGGCCGAGCTGCCTGGAGCCCAGGGGCGGCTGCAAAGTCTGTGGAGAGCCGCTGTGTCCCTGGATGAAATGAGAAAAAAGGTGAAAAAATGGCAAAGTGTCAAGGGAGAAATTCAGAAACCCAGGCCGAGCTGCCTGGAGCCCAGGGGCGGCTGCAAAGTCTGTGGAGAGCCGCTGTGTCCCTGGATGAAATGAGAAAAAAGGTGAAAAAATGGCAAAGTGTCAAGGGAGCTAGGCAGAAACCCATGCCTAGGGTCCTGGAGCCCAGGGGCGGTTCTAAAGTCTGTGAGAGCCGCTGTGTCCCTGGATGAATTGAGAAAAAGGGTGAAAAAATGGCAAAGTGTCAAGGGAGCTAGGCAGAAACCCATGCCTAGGGTCCTGGAGCCCAGGGGCCGCGGGAAAGTCTGTGGAGTGCCGCTGTGTCCCTGGATGAAATGAGAAAAAAGGTGAAAAAATGGCAAAGTGTCAAGGGAGAAATTCAGAAACTCAGGCCGAGCTGCCTGGAGCCCAGGGGCGGCTGTAAAGTCTGTGGAGTGCCGCTGTGTCCCTGGATGAAATGAGAAAAAAGGTGAAAAAATGGCAAAGTGTCAAGGGAGAAATTCAGAAACTCAGGCCGAGCTGCCTGGAGCCCAGGGGCGGCTGTAAAGTCTGTGGAGTGCCGCTGTGTCCCTGGATGAAATGAGAAAAAAGGTGAAAAAATGGCAAAGTGTCAAGGGAGAAATTCAGAAACTCAGGCCGAGCTGCCTGGAGCCCAGGGGCCGCGGGAAAGTCTGTGGAGAGCCGCTGTGTCCCTGGATGAAATGAGAAAAAAGGTGAAAAAATGGCAAAGTGTCAAGGGAGCTAGGCAGAAACCCATGCCTAGGGTCCTGGAGCCCAGGGGCGGTTCTAAAGTCTGTGAGAGCCGCTGTGTCCCTGGATGAATTGAGAAAAAGGGTGAAAAAATGGCAAAGTGTCAAGGGAGCTAGGCAGAAACCCATGCCTAGGGTCCTGGAGCCCAGGGGCCGCGGGAAAGTCTGTGGAGTGCCGCTGTGTCCCTGGATGAAATGAGAAAAAAGGTGAAAAAATGGCAAAGTGTCAAGGGAGAAATTCAGAAACTCAGGCCGAGCTGCCTGGAGCCCAGGGGCGGCTGTAAAGTCTGTGGAGTGCCGCTGTGTCCCTGGATGAAATGAGAAAAAAGGTGAAAAAATGGCAAAGTGTCAAGGGAGAAATTCAGAAACTCAGGCCGAGCTGCCTGGAGCCCAGGGGCGGCTGTAAAGTCTGTGGAGTGCCGCTGTGTCCCTGGATGAAATGAGAAAAAAGGTGAAAAAATGGCAAAGTGTCAAGGGAGAAATTCAGAAACTCAGGCCGAGCTGCCTGGAGCCCAGGGGCCGCGGGAAAGTCTGTGGAGAGCCGCTGTGTCCCTGGATGAAATGAGAAAAAAGGTGAAAAAATGGCAAAGTGTCAAGGGAGCTAGGCAGAAACCCATGCCTAGGGTCCTGGAGCCCAGGGGCGGTTCTAAAGTCTGTGAGAGCCGCTGTGTCCCTGGATGAATTGAGAAAAAGGGTGAAAAAATGGCAAAGTGTCAAGGGAGCTAGGCAGAAACCCATGCCTAGGGTCCTGGAGCCCAGGGGCCGCGGGAAAGTCTGTGGAGTGCCGCTGTGTCCCTGGATGAAATGAGAAAAAAGGTGAAAAAATGGCAAAGTGTCAAGGGAGAAATTCAGAAACTCAGGCCGAGCTGCCTGGAGCCCAGGGGCGGCTGTAAAGTCTGTGGAGTGCCGCTGTGTCCCTGGATGAAATGAGAAAAAAGGTGGAAAAATGGCAAAGTGTCAAGGGAGAAATTCAGAAACTCAGGCCGAGCTGCCTGGAGCCCAGGGGCGGCTGCAAAGTCTGTGGAGTGCCGCTGTGTCCCTGGATGAAATGAGAAAAAAGGTGAAAAAATGGCAAAGTGTCAAGGGAGAAATTCAGAAACCCATGCCTAGGGTCCTGGAGCCCAGGGGCGGCTGTAAAGTCTGTGGAGAGCCGCTGTGTCCCTGGATGAAATGAGAAAAAGGGTGGAAAAATGGCAAAGTGTCAAGGGAGAAATTCAGAAACTCAGGCCGAGCTGCCTGGAGCCCAGGGGCCGCGGGAAAGTCTGTGGAGAGCCGCTGTGTCCCTGGATGAAATGAGAAAAAAGGTGAAAAAATGGCAAAGTGTCAAGGGAGAAATTCAGAAACTCAGGCCGAGCTGCCTGGAGCCCAGGGGCGGATGCAAAGTCTGTGGAGAGCCGCTGTGTCCCTGGATGAAATGAGAAAAAGGGTGAAAAAGTAACAAAGTGTCAAGGGAGCTAGGCAGAAACCCATGCCTAGGGTCCTGGAGCCCAGGGGCCGCGGGAAAGTCTGTGGAGAGCCGCTGTGTCCCTGGATGAAATGAGAAAAAAGGTGAAAAAATGGCAAAGTGTCAAGGGAGCTAGGCAGAAACCCATGCCTAGGGTCCTGGAGCCCAGGGGCGGTTCTAAAGTCTGTGAGAGCCGCTGTTGCCCTGGATGAAATGAGAAAAAAGGTGAAAAAATGGCAAAGTGTCAAGGGAGCTAGGCAGAAACCCATGCCGAGCTGCCTGGAGCCCAGGGGCGGCTGTAAAGTCTGTGGAGTGCCGCTGTGTCCCTGGATGAAATGAGAAAAAAGGTGAAAAAATGGCAAAGTGTCAAGGGAGAAATTCAGAAACTCAGGCCGAGCTGCCTGGAGCCCAGGGGCCGCGGGAAAGTCTGTGGAGAGCCGCTGTGTCCCTGGATGAAATGAGAAAAAGGGTGGAAAAATGGCAAAGTGTCAAGGGAGCTAGGCAGAAACCCATGCCGAGCTGCCTGGAGCCCAGGGGCGGCTGTAAAGTCTGTGGAGTGCCGCTGTGTCCCTGGATGAAATGAGAAAAAGGGTGAAAAAATGGCAAAGTGTCAAGGGAGAAATTCAGAAACCCAGGCCGAGCTGCCTGGAGCCCAGGGGCGGCTGCAAAGTCTGTGGAGAGCCGCTGTGTCCCTGGATGAAATGAGAAAAAAGGTGAAAAAATGGCAAAGTGTCAAGGGAGAAATTCAGAAACCCAGGCCGAGCTGCCTGGAGCCCAGGGGCGGCTGCAAAGTCTGTGGAGAGCCGCTGTGTCCCTGGATGAAATGAGAAAAAAGGTGAAAAAATGGCAAAGTGTCAAGGGAGCTAGGCAGAAACCCATGCCTAGGGTCCTGGAGCCCAGGGGCGGTTCTAAAGTCTGTGAGAGCCGCTGTGTCCCTGGATGAATTGAGAAAAAGGGTGAAAAAATGGCAAAGTGTCAAGGGAGCTAGGCAGAAACCCATGCCTAGGGTCCTGGAGCCCAGGGGCCGCGGGAAAGTCTGTGGAGTGCCGCTGTGTCCCTGGATGAAATGAGAAAAAAGGTGAAAAAATGGCAAAGTGTCAAGGGAGAAATTCAGAAACTCAGGCCGAGCTGCCTGGAGCCCAGGGGCGGCTGTAAAGTCTGTGGAGTGCCGCTGTGTCCCTGGATGAAATGAGAAAAAAGGTGAAAAAATGGCAAAGTGTCAAGGGAGAAATTCAGAAACTCAGGCCGAGCTGCCTGGAGCCCAGGGGCGGCTGTAAAGTCTGTGGAGTGCCGCTGTGTCCCTGGATGAAATGAGAAAAAAGGTGAAAAAATGGCAAAGTGTCAAGGGAGAAATTCAGAAACTCAGGCCGAGCTGCCTGGAGCCCAGGGGCCGCGGGAAAGTCTGTGGAGAGCCGCTGTGTCCCTGGATGAAATGAGAAAAAAGGTGAAAAAATGGCAAAGTGTCAAGGGAGCTAGGCAGAAACCCATGCCTAGGGTCCTGGAG
Organism: Dunckerocampus dactyliophorus; assembly: GCF_027744805.1. Taxonomy (NCBI): domain Eukaryota; kingdom Metazoa; phylum Chordata; class Actinopteri; order Syngnathiformes; family Syngnathidae; genus Dunckerocampus; species Dunckerocampus dactyliophorus. The sequence continues at coordinate 65,054 of NW_026559873.1, read as the reverse complement.
CCCAGGGGCGGTTCTAAAGTCTGTGAGAGCCGCTGTGTCCCTGGATGAATTGAGAAAAAGGGTGAAAAAATGGCAAAGTGTCAAGGGAGCTAGGCAGAAACCCATGCCTAGGGTCCTGGAGCCCAGGGGCCGCGGGAAAGTCTGTGGAGTGCCGCTGTGTCCCTGGATGAAATGAGAAAAAAGGTGAAAAAATGGCAAAGTGTCAAGGGAGAAATTCAGAAACTCAGGCCGAGCTGCCTGGAGCCCAGGGGCGGCTGTAAAGTCTGTGGAGTGCCGCTGTGTCCCTGGATGAAATGAGAAAAAAGGTGGAAAAATGGCAAAGTGTCAAGGGAGAAATTCAGAAACTCAGGCCGAGCTGCCTGGAGCCCAGGGGCGGCTGCAAAGTCTGTGGAGTGCCGCTGTGTCCCTGGATGAAATGAGAAAAAGGGTGGAAAAATGGCAAAGTGTCAAGGGAGAAATTCAGAAACTCAGGCCGAGCTGCCTGGAGCCCAGGGGCGGCTGCAAAGTCTGTGGAGTGCCGCTGTGTCCCTGGATGAAATGAGAAAAAAGGTGAAAAAATGGCAAAGTGTCAAGGGAGAAATTCAGAAACCCATGCCTAGGGTCCTGGAGCCCAGGGGCGGCTGTAAAGTCTGTGGAGAGCCGCTGTGTCCCTGGATGAAATGAGAAAAAGGGTGGAAAAATGGCAAAGTGTCAAGGGAGAAATTCAGAAACCCAGGCCGAGCTGCCTGGAGCCCAGGGGCGGCTGCAAAGTCTGTGGAGAGCCGCTGTGTCCCTGGATGAAATGAGAAAAAAGGTGAAAAAATGGCAAAGTGTCAAGGGAGCTAGGCAGAAACCCATGCCTAGGGTCCTGGAGCCCAGGGGCGGTTCTAAAGTCTGTGAGAGCCGCTGTGTCCCTGGATGAATTGAGAAAAAGGGTGAAAAAATGGCAAAGTGTCAAGGGAGCTAGGCAGAAACCCATGCCTAGGGTCCTGGAGCCCAGGGGCCGCGGGAAAGTCTGTGGAGTGCCGCTGTGTCCCTGGATGAAATGAGAAAAAAGGTGAAAAAATGGCAAAGTGTCAAGGGAGAAATTCAGAAACTCAGGCCGAGCTGCCTGGAGCCCAGGGGCGGCTGTAAAGTCTGTGGAGTGCCGCTGTGTCCCTGGATGAAATGAGAAAAAAGGTGAAAAAATGGCAAAGTGTCAAGGGAGAAATTCAGAAACTCAGGCCGAGCTGCCTGGAGCCCAGGGGCGGCTGTAAAGTCTGTGGAGTGCCGCTGTGTCCCTGGATGAAATGAGAAAAAAGGTGGAAAAATGGCAAAGTGTCAAGGGAGAAATTCAGAAACTCAGGCCGAGCTGCCTGGAGCCCAGGGGCGGCTGCAAAGTCTGTGGAGTGCCGCTGTGTCCCTGGATGAAATGAGAAAAAGGGTGGAAAAATGGCAAAGTGTCAAGGGAGAAATTCAGAAACTCAGGCCGAGCTGCCTGGAGCCCAGGGGCGGCTGCAAAGTCTGTGGAGTGCCGCTGTGTCCCTGGATGAAATGAGAAAAAAGGTGAAAAAATGGCAAAGTGTCAAGGGAGAAATTCAGAAACCCATGCCTAGGGTCCTGGAGCCCAGGGGCGGCTGTAAAGTCTGTGGAGAGCCGCTGTGTCCCTGGATGAAATGAGAAAAAGGGTGGAAAAATGGCAAAGTGTCAAGGGAGAAATTCAGAAACTCAGGCCGAGCTGCCTGGAGCCCAGGGGCCGCGGGAAAGTCTGTGGAGAGCCGCTGTGTCCCTGGATGAAATGAGAAAAAAGGTGAAAAAATGGCAAAGTGTCAAGGGAGAAATTCAGAAACTCAGGCCGAGCTGCCTGGAGCCCAGGGGCGGATGCAAAGTCTGTGGAGAGCCGCTGTGTCCCTGGATGAAATGAGAAAAAGGGTGAAAAAGTAACAAAGTGTCAAGGGAGCTAGGCAGAAACCCATGCCTAGGGTCCTGGAGCCCAGGGGCCGCGGGAAAGTCTGTGGAGAGCCGCTGTGTCCCTGGATGAAATGAGAAAAAGGGTGGAAAAATGGCAAAGTGTCAAGGGAGAAATTCAGAAACTCAGGCCGAGCTGCCTGGAGCCCAGGGGCCGCGGGAAAGTCTGTGGAGAGCCGCTGTGTCCCTGGATGAAATGAGAAAAAAGGTGAAAAAATGGCAAAGTGTCAAGGGAGAAATTCAGAAACTCAGGCCGAGCTGCCTGGAGCCCAGGGGCGGATGCAAAGTCTGTGGAGAGCCGCTGTGTCCCTGGATGAAATGAGAAAAAGGGTGAAAAAGTAACAAAGTGTCAAGGGAGCTAGGCAGAAACCCATGCCTAGGGTCCTGGAGCCCAGGGGCCGCGGGAAAGTCTGTGGAGAGCCGCTGTGTCCCTGGATGAAATGAGAAAAAAGGTGAAAAAATGGCAAAGTGTCAAGGGAGCTAGGCAGAAACCCATGCCGAGCTGCCTGGAGCCCAGGGGCGGCTGTAAAGTCTGTGGAGTGCCGCTGTGTCCCTGGATGAAATGAGAAAAAAGGTGAAAAAATGGCAAAGTGTCAAGGGAGAAATTCAGAAACTCAGGCCGAGCTGCCTGGAGCCCAGGGGCCGCGGGAAAGTCTGTGGAGAGCCGCTGTGTCCCTGGATGAAATGAAGAAAAAGGTGAAAAAATGGCAAAGTGTCAAGGGAGAAATTCAGAAACCCATGCCTAGGGTCCTGGAGCCCAGGGGCCGCGGGAAAGTCTGTGGAGAGCCGCTGTGTCCCTGGATGAAATGAGAAAAAAGGTGAAAAAGTAACAAAGTGTCAAGGGAGAAATTCAGAAACCCAGGCCGAGCTGCCTGGAGCCTCAAAGCGGATAGAAATAGCGTGGAGAGCCGCTGTTAAGCCAGACGCCCTCTGGCGGACACAGGCAGGAGTTGCAGTAAATGCATTGAAGTCAATGGGCGAGAGTACCCAATGCGCCAAAAAAGTGCTGAAAATATGACAAAGTGTCAAATGAATGGGAGTCAATGGGCGAGAGTACCCAATGCACAAAAAAAGTGCTGAAAATATGACAAAGTGTCAAATGAATGGGAGTCAATGGGCGAGAGTACCCAATGCACAAAAAAAGTGCTGAAAAAGTCCACACGAGCCTAGTCAGAAATGCAGGCCGAGGCGGCTGGAGCCCCAAAGCGGCTATAAAAAGCGTGGAGAGCCGCTGTCGCCCCGGAGAAACGGAGAAAAAGTGCTGAAAAAAGGCCCACGTCCTAACGGACCTAGGCGGAAGTGCAGGCGAGGCGGCAGGAGTCTGAAAACCGCTATAAAAAGCGTGGAGAGCCGCTGTCGCCCCGGAGAAACGGAGAAAAAGTGCTGAAAAAAGGCCTAAATCCTAACGGACCTAGGCGGAAGTGCAGGCGAGGCGGCAGGAGTCTGAAAACCGCTATAAAAAGCGTGGAGAGCCGCTGTCGCCCCGGAGAAACGGAGAAAAAGTGCTGAAAAAAGGCCTAAATCCTAACGGACCTAGGCGGAAGTGCAGGCGAGGCGGCAGGAGTCTGAAAACCGCTATAAAAAGCGTGGAGAGCCGCTGTCGCCCCGGAGGAACGGAGAAAAAGTGCTGAAAAAAGGCCTAAATCCTAACGGACCGAGGCGGAAGTGCAGGCGAGGCGGCAGGAGTCTGAAAACGGCTATAAAATGCGTGGAGAGCCGCTGTCGCCCCGGAGAAACGGAGAAAAAGTGCTGAAAAAAGGCCTAAATCCTAACGGACCGAGGCGGAAGTGCAGGCGAGGCGGCAGGAGTCTGAAAGCGGCTATAAAACGCGTGGAGAGCCGCTCGGATGATTTTTCAAAGTGTCAAATGAATGGGAGTGAATGGGGCAGAGTACCCAATGTGTAAAAAAAGTGCTGAAAAAACGACAAAGTCCACACGAGCCTAGTCAGAAATGCAGTCCGAGGCGGCTGGAGCCCCAAAGCGGCTATAAAACGCGTGGAGAGCCGCTCGGATGATTTTTCAAAGTGTCAAATGAATGGGAGTGAATGGGGCAGAGTACCCAATGTGTAAAAAAAGTGCTGAAAAAACGACAAAGTCCACACGAGCCTAGTCAGAAATGCAGTCCGAGGCGGCTGGAGCCCCAAAGCGGCTATAAAACGCGTGGAGAGCCGCTCGGATGATTTTTCAAAGTGTCAAATGAATGGGAGTGAATGGGGCGGAGTACCCAATGCGCCAAAAAAGTGCTGAAAAAACGACAAAGTGTCAAATGAATGGGAGTGAATGGGGCAGAGTACCCAATGTGTAAAAAAAGTGCTGAAAAAACGACAAAGTGTCAAATGAATGGGAGTGAATGGGGCGGAGTACCCAATGCGCAAAAAAAGTGCTGAAAAAACGACAAAGTCCACACGAGCCTAGTCAGAAATGAAGGCCGAGGCGGCTGGAGCCCCAAAGCGGCTATAAAATGCGTGGAGAGCCGCTCGGATGATTTTTCTAAGTGTGAAATGAATGGGAGTGAATGGGGCGGAGTACCCAATGCGCGAAAAAAGTGCTGAAAAAACGACAAAGTGTCAAATGAATGGGAGTGAATGGGCGGAGTACCCAATGCGTGAAAAAAGGTCTGGAAAAACGACAAAGTGTCAAATGAATGGGAGTCAATGGGCGGAGTACCCAATGCGCGAAAAAAGTGCTGAAAAAATGACAAAGTGTCAAATGAATGGGAGTCAATGAGTGTTTTGGTCGACCAGGAAAAAACGCGTTTACGGGAGAGGGTAAATCAGCCGAGAGGGGGGGGGGGGGTATACTTTACCCTCTCCCGTAAATGCCATTTTTCCTGGTTGACCAAAACACCTCCAGCACGATTTCGGAAACCCAGTTTTTAGAAACACTGACCTCCAGGGGAAGTACCGAGAAAAGCACACTTTTGAATCCGCTTTTGACGCACTGAAACACGGACGTGAGCTGGGGCCGTGCCGCTCTTGGAAAACCCCTGGAGGTTATTTTCTAAAACGGGTTTCCGCGTCCCCCCGGGCGCCCGTGTTGGGCCGCGCAAGGCGGTCCGGGCTGCCCGCCCCATCTGAGTGCCCCGTTGGGCCGCGTGCATGGCAGGCATCCAAGGAAGGCTGATGAGC
>NW_026559873.1:40000-47500 GCF_027744805.1 Dunckerocampus dactyliophorus | reverse complement strand
AAGTCTGTGGAGAGCCGCTGTGTCCCTGGATGAAATGAGAAAAAAGGTGAAAAAATGGCAAAGTGTCAAGGGAGAAATTCAGAAACCCAGGCCGAGCTGCCTGGAGCCCAGGGGCGGCTGCAAAGTCTGTGGAGAGCCGCTGTGTCCCTGGATGAAATGAGAAAAAAGGTGAAAAAATGGCAAAGTGTCAAGGGAGAAATTCAGAAACCCAGGCCGAGCTGCCTGGAGCCCAGGGGCGGCTGCAAAGTCTGTGGAGAGCCGCTGTGTCCCTGGATGAAATGAGAAAAAAGGTGAAAAAATGGCAAAGTGTCAAGGGAGCTAGGCAGAAACCCATGCCTAGGGTCCTGGAGCCCAGGGGCCGCGGGAAAGTCTGTGGAGAGCCGCTGTGTCCCTGGATGAAATGAGGAAAAAGGTGAAAAAATGGCAAAGTGTCAAGGGAGAAATTCAGAAACCCATGCCGAGCTGCCTGGAGCCCAGGGGCGGCTGTAAAGTCTGTGGAGAGCCGCTGTGTCCCTGGATGAAATGAGAAAAAGGGTGGAAAAATGGCAAAGTGTCAAGGGAGCTAGGCAGAAACCCATGCCGAGCTGCCTGGAGCCCAGGGGCGGCTGTAAAGTCTGTGGAGTGCCGCTGTGTCCCTGGATGAAATGAGAAAAAGGGTGAAAAAATGGCAAAGTGTCAAGGGAGAAATTCAGAAACCCAGGCCGAGCTGCCTGGAGCCCAGGGGCGGCTGCAAAGTCTGTGGAGAGCCGCTGTGTCCCTGGATGAAATGAGAAAAAAGGTGAAAAAATGGCAAAGTGTCAAGGGAGAAATTCAGAAACCCAGGCCGAGCTGCCTGGAGCCCAGGGGCGGCTGCAAAGTCTGTGGAGAGCCGCTGTGTCCCTGGATGAAATGAGAAAAAAGGTGAAAAAATGGCAAAGTGTCAAGGGAGCTAGGCAGAAACCCATGCCTAGGGTCCTGGAGCCCAGGGGCGGTTCTAAAGTCTGTGAGAGCCGCTGTGTCCCTGGATGAATTGAGAAAAAGGGTGAAAAAATGGCAAAGTGTCAAGGGAGCTAGGCAGAAACCCATGCCGAGCTGCCTGGAGCCCAGGGGCGGCTGCAAAGTCTGTGGAGTGCCGCTGTGTCCCTGGATGAAATGAGAAAAAGGGTGGAAAAATGGCAAAGTGTCAAGGGAGAAATTCAGAAACTCAGGCCGAGCTGCCTGGAGCCCAGGGGCGGCTGCAAAGTCTGTGGAGTGCCGCTGTGTCCCTGGATGAAATGAGAAAAAGGGTGGAAAAGTAACAAAGTGTCAAGGGAGCTAGGCAGAAACCCATGCCTAGGGTCCTGGAGCCCAGGGGCCGCGGGAAAGTCTGTGGAGAGCCGCTGTGTCCCTGGATGAAATGAGAAAAAAGGTGAAAAAATGGCAAAGTGTCAAGGGAGCTAGGCAGAAACCCATGCCTAGGGTCCTGGAGCCCAGGGGCGGTTCTAAAGTCTGTGAGAGCCGCTGTTGCCCTGGATGAAATGAGAAAAAAGGTGAAAAAATGGCAAAGTGTCAAGGGAGCTAGGCAGAAACCCATGCCGAGCTGCCTGGAGCCCAGGGGCGGCTGTAAAGTCTGTGGAGTGCCGCTGTGTCCCTGGATGAAATGAGAAAAAAGGTGAAAAAATGGCAAAGTGTCAAGGGAGAAATTCAGAAACTCAGGCCGAGCTGCCTGGAGCCCAGGGGCCGCGGGAAAGTCTGTGGAGAGCCGCTGTGTCCCTGGATGAAATGAGAAAAAGGGTGGAAAAATGGCAAAGTGTCAAGGGAGCTAGGCAGAAACCCATGCCGAGCTGCCTGGAGCCCAGGGGCGGCTGTAAAGTCTGTGGAGTGCCGCTGTGTCCCTGGATGAAATGAGAAAAAGGGTGAAAAAATGGCAAAGTGTCAAGGGAGAAATTCAGAAACCCAGGCCGAGCTGCCTGGAGCCCAGGGGCGGCTGTAAAGTCTGTGGAGTGCCGCTGTGTCCCTGGATGAAATGAGAAAAAAGGTGGAAAAATGGCAAAGTGTCAAGGGAGAAATTCAGAAACTCAGGCCGAGCTGCCTGGAGCCCAGGGGCGGCTGCAAAGTCTGTGGAGTGCCGCTGTGTCCCTGGATGAAATGAGAAAAAGGGTGGAAAAATGGCAAAGTGTCAAGGGAGAAATTCAGAAACTCAGGCCGAGCTGCCTGGAGCCCAGGGGCGGCTGCAAAGTCTGTGGAGTGCCGCTGTGTCCCTGGATGAAATGAGAAAAAAGGTGAAAAAATGGCAAAGTGTCAAGGGAGAAATTCAGAAACCCATGCCTAGGGTCCTGGAGCCCAGGGGCGGCTGTAAAGTCTGTGGAGAGCCGCTGTGTCCCTGGATGAAATGAGAAAAAGGGTGGAAAAATGGCAAAGTGTCAAGGGAGAAATTCAGAAACTCAGGCCGAGCTGCCTGGAGCCCAGGGGCCGCGGGAAAGTCTGTGGAGAGCCGCTGTGTCCCTGGATGAAATGAGAAAAAAGGTGAAAAAATGGCAAAGTGTCAAGGGAGAAATTCAGAAACTCAGGCCGAGCTGCCTGGAGCCCAGGGGCGGATGCAAAGTCTGTGGAGAGCCGCTGTGTCCCTGGATGAAATGAGAAAAAGGGTGAAAAAGTAACAAAGTGTCAAGGGAGCTAGGCAGAAACCCATGCCTAGGGTCCTGGAGCCCAGGGGCCGCGGGAAAGTCTGTGGAGAGCCGCTGTGTCCCTGGATGAAATGAGAAAAAGGGTGGAAAAATGGCAAAGTGTCAAGGGAGAAATTCAGAAACTCAGGCCGAGCTGCCTGGAGCCCAGGGGCCGCGGGAAAGTCTGTGGAGAGCCGCTGTGTCCCTGGATGAAATGAGAAAAAAGGTGAAAAAATGGCAAAGTGTCAAGGGAGAAATTCAGAAACTCAGGCCGAGCTGCCTGGAGCCCAGGGGCGGATGCAAAGTCTGTGGAGAGCCGCTGTGTCCCTGGATGAAATGAGAAAAAGGGTGAAAAAGTAACAAAGTGTCAAGGGAGCTAGGCAGAAACCCATGCCTAGGGTCCTGGAGCCCAGGGGCCGCGGGAAAGTCTGTGGAGAGCCGCTGTGTCCCTGGATGAAATGAGAAAAAAGGTGAAAAAATGGCAAAGTGTCAAGGGAGCTAGGCAGAAACCCATGCCTAGGGTCCTGGAGCCCAGGGGCGGTTCTAAAGTCTGTGAGAGCCGCTGTTGCCCTGGATGAAATGAGAAAAAAGGTGAAAAAATGGCAAAGTGTCAAGGGAGCTAGGCAGAAACCCATGCCGAGCTGCCTGGAGCCCAGGGGCGGCTGTAAAGTCTGTGGAGTGCCGCTGTGTCCCTGGATGAAATGAGAAAAAAGGTGAAAAAATGGCAAAGTGTCAAGGGAGAAATTCAGAAACTCAGGCCGAGCTGCCTGGAGCCCAGGGGCCGCGGGAAAGTCTGTGGAGAGCCGCTGTGTCCCTGGATGAAATGAAGAAAAAGGTGAAAAAATGGCAAAGTGTCAAGGGAGAAATTCAGAAACCCATGCCTAGGGTCCTGGAGCCCAGGGGCCGCGGGAAAGTCTGTGGAGAGCCGCTGTGTCCCTGGATGAAATGAGAAAAAAGGTGAAAAAGTAACAAAGTGTCAAGGGAGAAATTCAGAAACCCAGGCCGAGCTGCCTGGAGCCTCAAAGCGGATAGAAATAGCGTGGAGAGCCGCTGTTAAGCCAGACGCCCTCTGGCGGACACAGGCAGGAGTTGCAGTAAATGCATTGAAGTCAATGGGCGAGAGTACCCAATGCGCCAAAAAAGTGCTGAAAATATGACAAAGTGTCAAATGAATGGGAGTCAATGGGCGAGAGTACCCAATGCACAAAAAAAGTGCTGAAAATATGACAAAGTGTCAAATGAATGGGAGTCAATGGGCGAGAGTACCCAATGCACAAAAAAAGTGCTGAAAAAGTCCACACGAGCCTAGTCAGAAATGCAGGCCGAGGCGGCTGGAGCCCCAAAGCGGCTATAAAAAGCGTGGAGAGCCGCTGTCGCCCCGGAGAAACGGAGAAAAAGTGCTGAAAAAAGGCCCACGTCCTAACGGACCTAGGCGGAAGTGCAGGCGAGGCGGCAGGAGTCTGAAAACCGCTATAAAAAGCGTGGAGAGCCGCTGTCGCCCCGGAGAAACGGAGAAAAAGTGCTGAAAAAAGGCCTAAATCCTAACGGACCTAGGCGGAAGTGCAGGCGAGGCGGCAGGAGTCTGAAAACCGCTATAAAAAGCGTGGAGAGCCGCTGTCGCCCCGGAGAAACGGAGAAAAAGTGCTGAAAAAAGGCCTAAATCCTAACGGACCTAGGCGGAAGTGCAGGCGAGGCGGCAGGAGTCTGAAAACCGCTATAAAAAGCGTGGAGAGCCGCTGTCGCCCCGGAGGAACGGAGAAAAAGTGCTGAAAAAAGGCCTAAATCCTAACGGACCGAGGCGGAAGTGCAGGCGAGGCGGCAGGAGTCTGAAAACGGCTATAAAATGCGTGGAGAGCCGCTGTCGCCCCGGAGAAACGGAGAAAAAGTGCTGAAAAAAGGCCTAAATCCTAACGGACCGAGGCGGAAGTGCAGGCGAGGCGGCAGGAGTCTGAAAGCGGCTATAAAACGCGTGGAGAGCCGCTCGGATGATTTTTCAAAGTGTCAAATGAATGGGAGTGAATGGGGCAGAGTACCCAATGTGTAAAAAAAGTGCTGAAAAAACGACAAAGTCCACACGAGCCTAGTCAGAAATGCAGTCCGAGGCGGCTGGAGCCCCAAAGCGGCTATAAAACGCGTGGAGAGCCGCTCGGATGATTTTTCAAAGTGTCAAATGAATGGGAGTGAATGGGGCAGAGTACCCAATGTGTAAAAAAAGTGCTGAAAAAACGACAAAGTCCACACGAGCCTAGTCAGAAATGCAGTCCGAGGCGGCTGGAGCCCCAAAGCGGCTATAAAACGCGTGGAGAGCCGCTCGGATGATTTTTCAAAGTGTCAAATGAATGGGAGTGAATGGGGCGGAGTACCCAATGCGCCAAAAAAGTGCTGAAAAAACGACAAAGTGTCAAATGAATGGGAGTGAATGGGGCAGAGTACCCAATGTGTAAAAAAAGTGCTGAAAAAACGACAAAGTGTCAAATGAATGGGAGTGAATGGGGCGGAGTACCCAATGCGCAAAAAAAGTGCTGAAAAAACGACAAAGTCCACACGAGCCTAGTCAGAAATGAAGGCCGAGGCGGCTGGAGCCCCAAAGCGGCTATAAAATGCGTGGAGAGCCGCTCGGATGATTTTTCTAAGTGTGAAATGAATGGGAGTGAATGGGGCGGAGTACCCAATGCGCGAAAAAAGTGCTGAAAAAACGACAAAGTGTCAAATGAATGGGAGTGAATGGGCGGAGTACCCAATGCGTGAAAAAAGGTCTGGAAAAACGACAAAGTGTCAAATGAATGGGAGTCAATGGGCGGAGTACCCAATGCGCGAAAAAAGTGCTGAAAAAATGACAAAGTGTCAAATGAATGGGAGTCAATGAGTGTTTTGGTCGACCAGGAAAAAACGCGTTTACGGGAGAGGGTAAATCAGCCGAGAGGGGGGGGGGGGGTATACTTTACCCTCTCCCGTAAATGCCATTTTTCCTGGTTGACCAAAACACCTCCAGCACGATTTCGGAAACCCAGTTTTTAGAAACACTGACCTCCAGGGGAAGTACCGAGAAAAGCACACTTTTGAATCCGCTTTTGACGCACTGAAACACGGACGTGAGCTGGGGCCGTGCCGCTCTTGGAAAACCCCTGGAGGTTATTTTCTAAAACGGGTTTCCGCGTCCCCCCGGGCGCCCGTGTTGGGCCGCGCAAGGCGGTCCGGGCTGCCCGCCCCATCTGAGTGCCCCGTTGGGCCGCGTGCATGGCAGGCATCCAAGGAAGGCTGATGAGCAGCGGTGATGATGATGATGAGACACCAGCTGCAATTTTGACAAAGTGTCACCTCTCAAGCATTTCCAAGCGTGACACAAACAAAAGGGAACGGGAACTTTGATATGAGTGACTTGTGCTTCTTTTTCTCCAAGTGTCACTCCACAGCTGGCACCCAGGCTGTGTGACGCAGGTGTCCGACGAGGAGCGCCCGCGATGGGCCGCGTCAGGCGGCCCGGGCCGCGCTATCACCTCCGGATGACAACATCCAAAGGAGCACGTTGGTGCTTGCTGGGAGTTTGCGCACGCGATAGGCGACGCCTGGCGGCCCTGGCCGCGCCTCGCCAGCGGGTAATGACGACCGCGAGCGCCATGCTGCGCCGATGGAGCTGTCCGAGGAGCGAGAGCGCCCGCCATGGGCGGCATCCGGCGGCCCCTGGCCGTGCTTCGTCTGCGGGTCGCTCTCCACCTCCGGGTGGCCAATCCGAGGTGTCCGAAAAGTGTGTGCGCTCGCCATGGGCGGCATCCGGCGGCCTCTGGCCGTGCTTCGTCTGCGGGTGCACACTCGGAGCGAGGCTCCTGCTCGCTCCGGCGCGGTAGCTTTGTCCGCGCTCCACCTCCGGGTGGCGAATCCCAAAAAGCAGCACTTTGGTGCTACGAAGGTGTCAGAAGAGTGTGTGCGCCCGCCATGGGCGGCATCCGGCGGCCTCTGGCCGTGCTTCGTCTGCGGGTGCACACTAGGCGCGGTGGCTTTGTCCGCGCTCCACCTCCGGGTGGCGAATCCCAAAAAGCAGCACTTTGGTGCTTCGTAGGTGTCAGAAAAGTGTGTGCGCCCGCCATGGGCGGCATCCGGCGGCCTCTGGCCGTGCTTCGTCTGCGGGCGCACACTCGGAGCGAGGCTGCTGCTCGCTCCGGCGCGGTGGCTGGGTCCGCGCTCCACCTCCGGGTGGCCAAGGAATCGAAAAGGAGCACTTTGCTGCTTCGCAGGTGTCAGAGGAGTGGGAGCGCCCGCCATGGGCGGCATCCGGCGGCCCCTGGCCGTGCTTCGTCTGCGGGTCGCTCTCCACCTCCGGGTGGCCCACTCCAAAGAAAATAAAAAGGAGCCCAGCTCACTGGAAGGCAAGCTGAGGCTCCGGCGCGGGTAAGAGGGGCCCGCGCCTCACCTCCGGGTGTCCGACAAAGAGGAGCCGAGTGTGCTCATTGGAGGCCAGTGGGACCTCCGGCGCGGTAGCAGGGCCCGCGCTTCACCTCCGGGTGTCCGACAAAGAGGAGCCGAGTGCTCACTGGAGGCGAGTGACACCTCCGGCGCGGCCACCCGGGGGGCCATTGCCCCCCACCCGGCCGCGCTCGCACACACCCCAACCCCCTGAGCCCCCACTGACCTAGCGGTAAACCAGACCCGCCTTTGGAGGGCCCCCGCCGGCCGGCCGTGGTGCCGGTGTTCGGGCGGACGGCTCCTCCAGCCTGCGGGTTGGCCTCTATGGGCAAGTGCACATGGCACCCGTGAAGCCGATGATTGCCGAGGCAGCGGTTCGCCGTCCCCTCGTCACACGCGTGTCGCACTCTGCCCGACCTATCGGTAGCGAGATCGAGACGACCCGTCTGACCCAGTTGTCCTCCATCGGCGCCGC
>NW_026559873.1:12500-27500 GCF_027744805.1 Dunckerocampus dactyliophorus | reverse complement strand
ATGAAATGAGAAAAAAGGTGAAAAAATGGCAAAGTGTCAAGGGAGAAATTCAGAAACCCAGGCCGAGCTGCCTGGAGCCCAGGGGCGGCTGCAAAGTCTGTGGAGAGCCGCTGTGTCCCTGGATGAAATGAGAAAAAAGGTGAAAAAATGGCAAAGTGTCAAGGGAGAAATTCAGAAACCCAGGCCGAGCTGCCTGGAGCCCAGGGGCGGCTGCAAAGTCTGTGGAGAGCCGCTGTGTCCCTGGATGAAATGAGAAAAAAGGTGAAAAAATGGCAAAGTGTCAAGGGAGCTAGGCAGAAACCCATGCCTAGGGTCCTGGAGCCCAGGGGCCGCGGGAAAGTCTGTGGAGAGCCGCTGTGTCCCTGGATGAAATGAGGAAAAAGGTGAAAAAATGGCAAAGTGTCAAGGGAGAAATTCAGAAACCCATGCCGAGCTGCCTGGAGCCCAGGGGCGGCTGTAAAGTCTGTGGAGAGCCGCTGTGTCCCTGGATGAAATGAGAAAAAGGGTGGAAAAATGGCAAAGTGTCAAGGGAGCTAGGCAGAAACCCATGCCGAGCTGCCTGGAGCCCAGGGGCGGCTGTAAAGTCTGTGGAGTGCCGCTGTGTCCCTGGATGAAATGAGAAAAAGGGTGAAAAAATGGCAAAGTGTCAAGGGAGAAATTCAGAAACCCAGGCCGAGCTGCCTGGAGCCCAGGGGCGGCTGCAAAGTCTGTGGAGAGCCGCTGTGTCCCTGGATGAAATGAGAAAAAAGGTGAAAAAATGGCAAAGTGTCAAGGGAGAAATTCAGAAACCCAGGCCGAGCTGCCTGGAGCCCAGGGGCGGCTGCAAAGTCTGTGGAGAGCCGCTGTGTCCCTGGATGAAATGAGAAAAAAGGTGAAAAAATGGCAAAGTGTCAAGGGAGCTAGGCAGAAACCCATGCCTAGGGTCCTGGAGCCCAGGGGCGGTTCTAAAGTCTGTGAGAGCCGCTGTGTCCCTGGATGAATTGAGAAAAAGGGTGAAAAAATGGCAAAGTGTCAAGGGAGCTAGGCAGAAACCCATGCCGAGCTGCCTGGAGCCCAGGGGCGGCTGCAAAGTCTGTGGAGTGCCGCTGTGTCCCTGGATGAAATGAGAAAAAGGGTGGAAAAATGGCAAAGTGTCAAGGGAGAAATTCAGAAACTCAGGCCGAGCTGCCTGGAGCCCAGGGGCGGCTGCAAAGTCTGTGGAGTGCCGCTGTGTCCCTGGATGAAATGAGAAAAAGGGTGGAAAAGTAACAAAGTGTCAAGGGAGCTAGGCAGAAACCCATGCCTAGGGTCCTGGAGCCCAGGGGCCGCGGGAAAGTCTGTGGAGAGCCGCTGTGTCCCTGGATGAAATGAGAAAAAAGGTGAAAAAATGGCAAAGTGTCAAGGGAGCTAGGCAGAAACCCATGCCTAGGGTCCTGGAGCCCAGGGGCGGTTCTAAAGTCTGTGAGAGCCGCTGTTGCCCTGGATGAAATGAGAAAAAAGGTGAAAAAATGGCAAAGTGTCAAGGGAGCTAGGCAGAAACCCATGCCGAGCTGCCTGGAGCCCAGGGGCGGCTGTAAAGTCTGTGGAGTGCCGCTGTGTCCCTGGATGAAATGAGAAAAAAGGTGAAAAAATGGCAAAGTGTCAAGGGAGAAATTCAGAAACTCAGGCCGAGCTGCCTGGAGCCCAGGGGCCGCGGGAAAGTCTGTGGAGAGCCGCTGTGTCCCTGGATGAAATGAGAAAAAGGGTGGAAAAATGGCAAAGTGTCAAGGGAGCTAGGCAGAAACCCATGCCGAGCTGCCTGGAGCCCAGGGGCGGCTGTAAAGTCTGTGGAGTGCCGCTGTGTCCCTGGATGAAATGAGAAAAAGGGTGAAAAAATGGCAAAGTGTCAAGGGAGAAATTCAGAAACCCAGGCCGAGCTGCCTGGAGCCCAGGGGCGGCTGCAAAGTCTGTGGAGAGCCGCTGTGTCCCTGGATGAAATGAGAAAAAAGGTGAAAAAATGGCAAAGTGTCAAGGGAGAAATTCAGAAACCCAGGCCGAGCTGCCTGGAGCCCAGGGGCGGCTGCAAAGTCTGTGGAGAGCCGCTGTGTCCCTGGATGAAATGAGAAAAAAGGTGAAAAAATGGCAAAGTGTCAAGGGAGCTAGGCAGAAACCCATGCCTAGGGTCCTGGAGCCCAGGGGCGGTTCTAAAGTCTGTGAGAGCCGCTGTGTCCCTGGATGAATTGAGAAAAAGGGTGAAAAAATGGCAAAGTGTCAAGGGAGCTAGGCAGAAACCCATGCCTAGGGTCCTGGAGCCCAGGGGCCGCGGGAAAGTCTGTGGAGTGCCGCTGTGTCCCTGGATGAAATGAGAAAAAAGGTGAAAAAATGGCAAAGTGTCAAGGGAGAAATTCAGAAACTCAGGCCGAGCTGCCTGGAGCCCAGGGGCGGCTGTAAAGTCTGTGGAGTGCCGCTGTGTCCCTGGATGAAATGAGAAAAAAGGTGAAAAAATGGCAAAGTGTCAAGGGAGAAATTCAGAAACTCAGGCCGAGCTGCCTGGAGCCCAGGGGCGGCTGTAAAGTCTGTGGAGTGCCGCTGTGTCCCTGGATGAAATGAGAAAAAAGGTGAAAAAATGGCAAAGTGTCAAGGGAGAAATTCAGAAACTCAGGCCGAGCTGCCTGGAGCCCAGGGGCCGCGGGAAAGTCTGTGGAGAGCCGCTGTGTCCCTGGATGAAATGAGAAAAAAGGTGAAAAAATGGCAAAGTGTCAAGGGAGCTAGGCAGAAACCCATGCCTAGGGTCCTGGAGCCCAGGGGCGGTTCTAAAGTCTGTGAGAGCCGCTGTGTCCCTGGATGAATTGAGAAAAAGGGTGAAAAAATGGCAAAGTGTCAAGGGAGCTAGGCAGAAACCCATGCCTAGGGTCCTGGAGCCCAGGGGCCGCGGGAAAGTCTGTGGAGTGCCGCTGTGTCCCTGGATGAAATGAGAAAAAAGGTGAAAAAATGGCAAAGTGTCAAGGGAGAAATTCAGAAACTCAGGCCGAGCTGCCTGGAGCCCAGGGGCGGCTGTAAAGTCTGTGGAGTGCCGCTGTGTCCCTGGATGAAATGAGAAAAAAGGTGGAAAAATGGCAAAGTGTCAAGGGAGAAATTCAGAAACTCAGGCCGAGCTGCCTGGAGCCCAGGGGCGGCTGCAAAGTCTGTGGAGTGCCGCTGTGTCCCTGGATGAAATGAGAAAAAGGGTGGAAAAATGGCAAAGTGTCAAGGGAGAAATTCAGAAACTCAGGCCGAGCTGCCTGGAGCCCAGGGGCGGCTGCAAAGTCTGTGGAGTGCCGCTGTGTCCCTGGATGAAATGAGAAAAAAGGTGAAAAAATGGCAAAGTGTCAAGGGAGAAATTCAGAAACCCATGCCTAGGGTCCTGGAGCCCAGGGGCGGCTGTAAAGTCTGTGGAGAGCCGCTGTGTCCCTGGATGAAATGAGAAAAAGGGTGGAAAAATGGCAAAGTGTCAAGGGAGAAATTCAGAAACTCAGGCCGAGCTGCCTGGAGCCCAGGGGCCGCGGGAAAGTCTGTGGAGAGCCGCTGTGTCCCTGGATGAAATGAGAAAAAAGGTGAAAAAATGGCAAAGTGTCAAGGGAGAAATTCAGAAACTCAGGCCGAGCTGCCTGGAGCCCAGGGGCGGATGCAAAGTCTGTGGAGAGCCGCTGTGTCCCTGGATGAAATGAGAAAAAGGGTGAAAAAGTAACAAAGTGTCAAGGGAGCTAGGCAGAAACCCATGCCTAGGGTCCTGGAGCCCAGGGGCCGCGGGAAAGTCTGTGGAGAGCCGCTGTGTCCCTGGATGAAATGAGAAAAAAGGTGAAAAAATGGCAAAGTGTCAAGGGAGCTAGGCAGAAACCCATGCCTAGGGTCCTGGAGCCCAGGGGCGGTTCTAAAGTCTGTGAGAGCCGCTGTTGCCCTGGATGAAATGAGAAAAAAGGTGAAAAAATGGCAAAGTGTCAAGGGAGCTAGGCAGAAACCCATGCCGAGCTGCCTGGAGCCCAGGGGCGGCTGTAAAGTCTGTGGAGTGCCGCTGTGTCCCTGGATGAAATGAGAAAAAAGGTGAAAAAATGGCAAAGTGTCAAGGGAGAAATTCAGAAACTCAGGCCGAGCTGCCTGGAGCCCAGGGGCCGCGGGAAAGTCTGTGGAGAGCCGCTGTGTCCCTGGATGAAATGAGAAAAAGGGTGGAAAAATGGCAAAGTGTCAAGGGAGCTAGGCAGAAACCCATGCCGAGCTGCCTGGAGCCCAGGGGCGGCTGCAAAGTCTGTGGAGTGCCGCTGTGTCCCTGGATGAAATGAGAAAAAAGGTGAAAAAATGGCAAAGTGTCAAGGGAGAAATTCAGAAACCCATGCCTAGGGTCCTGGAGCCCAGGGGCGGCTGTAAAGTCTGTGGAGAGCCGCTGTGTCCCTGGATGAAATGAGAAAAAGGGTGGAAAAATGGCAAAGTGTCAAGGGAGAAATTCAGAAACTCAGGCCGAGCTGCCTGGAGCCCAGGGGCCGCGGGAAAGTCTGTGGAGAGCCGCTGTGTCCCTGGATGAAATGAGAAAAAAGGTGAAAAAATGGCAAAGTGTCAAGGGAGAAATTCAGAAACTCAGGCCGAGCTGCCTGGAGCCCAGGGGCGGATGCAAAGTCTGTGGAGAGCCGCTGTGTCCCTGGATGAAATGAGAAAAAGGGTGAAAAAGTAACAAAGTGTCAAGGGAGCTAGGCAGAAACCCATGCCTAGGGTCCTGGAGCCCAGGGGCCGCGGGAAAGTCTGTGGAGAGCCGCTGTGTCCCTGGATGAAATGAGAAAAAAGGTGAAAAAATGGCAAAGTGTCAAGGGAGCTAGGCAGAAACCCATGCCTAGGGTCCTGGAGCCCAGGGGCGGTTCTAAAGTCTGTGAGAGCCGCTGTTGCCCTGGATGAAATGAGAAAAAAGGTGAAAAAATGGCAAAGTGTCAAGGGAGCTAGGCAGAAACCCATGCCGAGCTGCCTGGAGCCCAGGGGCGGCTGTAAAGTCTGTGGAGTGCCGCTGTGTCCCTGGATGAAATGAGAAAAAAGGTGAAAAAATGGCAAAGTGTCAAGGGAGAAATTCAGAAACTCAGGCCGAGCTGCCTGGAGCCCAGGGGCCGCGGGAAAGTCTGTGGAGAGCCGCTGTGTCCCTGGATGAAATGAGAAAAAGGGTGGAAAAATGGCAAAGTGTCAAGGGAGCTAGGCAGAAACCCATGCCGAGCTGCCTGGAGCCCAGGGGCGGCTGTAAAGTCTGTGGAGTGCCGCTGTGTCCCTGGATGAAATGAGAAAAAGGGTGAAAAAATGGCAAAGTGTCAAGGGAGAAATTCAGAAACCCAGGCCGAGCTGCCTGGAGCCCAGGGGCGGCTGCAAAGTCTGTGGAGAGCCGCTGTGTCCCTGGATGAAATGAGAAAAAAGGTGAAAAAATGGCAAAGTGTCAAGGGAGAAATTCAGAAACCCAGGCCGAGCTGCCTGGAGCCCAGGGGCGGCTGCAAAGTCTGTGGAGAGCCGCTGTGTCCCTGGATGAAATGAGAAAAAAGGTGAAAAAATGGCAAAGTGTCAAGGGAGCTAGGCAGAAACCCATGCCTAGGGTCCTGGAGCCCAGGGGCGGTTCTAAAGTCTGTGAGAGCCGCTGTGTCCCTGGATGAATTGAGAAAAAGGGTGAAAAAATGGCAAAGTGTCAAGGGAGCTAGGCAGAAACCCATGCCTAGGGTCCTGGAGCCCAGGGGCCGCGGGAAAGTCTGTGGAGTGCCGCTGTGTCCCTGGATGAAATGAGAAAAAAGGTGAAAAAATGGCAAAGTGTCAAGGGAGAAATTCAGAAACTCAGGCCGAGCTGCCTGGAGCCCAGGGGCGGCTGTAAAGTCTGTGGAGTGCCGCTGTGTCCCTGGATGAAATGAGAAAAAAGGTGAAAAAATGGCAAAGTGTCAAGGGAGAAATTCAGAAACTCAGGCCGAGCTGCCTGGAGCCCAGGGGCGGCTGTAAAGTCTGTGGAGTGCCGCTGTGTCCCTGGATGAAATGAGAAAAAAGGTGAAAAAATGGCAAAGTGTCAAGGGAGAAATTCAGAAACTCAGGCCGAGCTGCCTGGAGCCCAGGGGCCGCGGGAAAGTCTGTGGAGAGCCGCTGTGTCCCTGGATGAAATGAGAAAAAAGGTGAAAAAATGGCAAAGTGTCAAGGGAGCTAGGCAGAAACCCATGCCTAGGGTCCTGGAGCCCAGGGGCGGTTCTAAAGTCTGTGAGAGCCGCTGTGTCCCTGGATGAATTGAGAAAAAGGGTGAAAAAATGGCAAAGTGTCAAGGGAGCTAGGCAGAAACCCATGCCTAGGGTCCTGGAGCCCAGGGGCCGCGGGAAAGTCTGTGGAGTGCCGCTGTGTCCCTGGATGAAATGAGAAAAAAGGTGAAAAAATGGCAAAGTGTCAAGGGAGAAATTCAGAAACTCAGGCCGAGCTGCCTGGAGCCCAGGGGCGGCTGTAAAGTCTGTGGAGTGCCGCTGTGTCCCTGGATGAAATGAGAAAAAAGGTGGAAAAATGGCAAAGTGTCAAGGGAGAAATTCAGAAACTCAGGCCGAGCTGCCTGGAGCCCAGGGGCGGCTGCAAAGTCTGTGGAGTGCCGCTGTGTCCCTGGATGAAATGAGAAAAAGGGTGGAAAAATGGCAAAGTGTCAAGGGAGAAATTCAGAAACTCAGGCCGAGCTGCCTGGAGCCCAGGGGCGGCTGCAAAGTCTGTGGAGTGCCGCTGTGTCCCTGGATGAAATGAGAAAAAAGGTGAAAAAATGGCAAAGTGTCAAGGGAGAAATTCAGAAACCCATGCCTAGGGTCCTGGAGCCCAGGGGCGGCTGTAAAGTCTGTGGAGAGCCGCTGTGTCCCTGGATGAAATGAGAAAAAGGGTGGAAAAATGGCAAAGTGTCAAGGGAGAAATTCAGAAACTCAGGCCGAGCTGCCTGGAGCCCAGGGGCCGCGGGAAAGTCTGTGGAGAGCCGCTGTGTCCCTGGATGAAATGAGAAAAAAGGTGAAAAAATGGCAAAGTGTCAAGGGAGAAATTCAGAAACTCAGGCCGAGCTGCCTGGAGCCCAGGGGCGGATGCAAAGTCTGTGGAGAGCCGCTGTGTCCCTGGATGAAATGAGAAAAAGGGTGAAAAAGTAACAAAGTGTCAAGGGAGCTAGGCAGAAACCCATGCCTAGGGTCCTGGAGCCCAGGGGCCGCGGGAAAGTCTGTGGAGAGCCGCTGTGTCCCTGGATGAAATGAGAAAAAAGGTGAAAAAATGGCAAAGTGTCAAGGGAGCTAGGCAGAAACCCATGCCTAGGGTCCTGGAGCCCAGGGGCGGTTCTAAAGTCTGTGAGAGCCGCTGTTGCCCTGGATGAAATGAGAAAAAAGGTGAAAAAATGGCAAAGTGTCAAGGGAGCTAGGCAGAAACCCATGCCGAGCTGCCTGGAGCCCAGGGGCGGCTGTAAAGTCTGTGGAGTGCCGCTGTGTCCCTGGATGAAATGAGAAAAAAGGTGAAAAAATGGCAAAGTGTCAAGGGAGAAATTCAGAAACTCAGGCCGAGCTGCCTGGAGCCCAGGGGCCGCGGGAAAGTCTGTGGAGAGCCGCTGTGTCCCTGGATGAAATGAGAAAAAGGGTGGAAAAATGGCAAAGTGTCAAGGGAGCTAGGCAGAAACCCATGCCGAGCTGCCTGGAGCCCAGGGGCGGCTGCAAAGTCTGTGGAGTGCCGCTGTGTCCCTGGATGAAATGAGAAAAAAGGTGAAAAAATGGCAAAGTGTCAAGGGAGAAATTCAGAAACCCATGCCTAGGGTCCTGGAGCCCAGGGGCGGCTGTAAAGTCTGTGGAGAGCCGCTGTGTCCCTGGATGAAATGAGAAAAAGGGTGGAAAAATGGCAAAGTGTCAAGGGAGAAATTCAGAAACTCAGGCCGAGCTGCCTGGAGCCCAGGGGCCGCGGGAAAGTCTGTGGAGAGCCGCTGTGTCCCTGGATGAAATGAGAAAAAAGGTGAAAAAATGGCAAAGTGTCAAGGGAGAAATTCAGAAACTCAGGCCGAGCTGCCTGGAGCCCAGGGGCGGATGCAAAGTCTGTGGAGAGCCGCTGTGTCCCTGGATGAAATGAGAAAAAGGGTGAAAAAGTAACAAAGTGTCAAGGGAGCTAGGCAGAAACCCATGCCTAGGGTCCTGGAGCCCAGGGGCCGCGGGAAAGTCTGTGGAGAGCCGCTGTGTCCCTGGATGAAATGAGAAAAAAGGTGAAAAAATGGCAAAGTGTCAAGGGAGCTAGGCAGAAACCCATGCCTAGGGTCCTGGAGCCCAGGGGCGGTTCTAAAGTCTGTGAGAGCCGCTGTTGCCCTGGATGAAATGAGAAAAAAGGTGAAAAAATGGCAAAGTGTCAAGGGAGCTAGGCAGAAACCCATGCCGAGCTGCCTGGAGCCCAGGGGCGGCTGTAAAGTCTGTGGAGTGCCGCTGTGTCCCTGGATGAAATGAGAAAAAAGGTGAAAAAATGGCAAAGTGTCAAGGGAGAAATTCAGAAACTCAGGCCGAGCTGCCTGGAGCCCAGGGGCCGCGGGAAAGTCTGTGGAGAGCCGCTGTGTCCCTGGATGAAATGAGAAAAAGGGTGGAAAAATGGCAAAGTGTCAAGGGAGCTAGGCAGAAACCCATGCCGAGCTGCCTGGAGCCCAGGGGCGGCTGTAAAGTCTGTGGAGTGCCGCTGTGTCCCTGGATGAAATGAGAAAAAGGGTGAAAAAATGGCAAAGTGTCAAGGGAGAAATTCAGAAACCCAGGCCGAGCTGCCTGGAGCCCAGGGGCGGCTGCAAAGTCTGTGGAGAGCCGCTGTGTCCCTGGATGAAATGAGAAAAAAGGTGAAAAAATGGCAAAGTGTCAAGGGAGAAATTCAGAAACCCAGGCCGAGCTGCCTGGAGCCCAGGGGCGGCTGCAAAGTCTGTGGAGAGCCGCTGTGTCCCTGGATGAAATGAGAAAAAAGGTGAAAAAATGGCAAAGTGTCAAGGGAGCTAGGCAGAAACCCATGCCTAGGGTCCTGGAGCCCAGGGGCGGTTCTAAAGTCTGTGAGAGCCGCTGTGTCCCTGGATGAATTGAGAAAAAGGGTGAAAAAATGGCAAAGTGTCAAGGGAGCTAGGCAGAAACCCATGCCTAGGGTCCTGGAGCCCAGGGGCCGCGGGAAAGTCTGTGGAGTGCCGCTGTGTCCCTGGATGAAATGAGAAAAAAGGTGAAAAAATGGCAAAGTGTCAAGGGAGAAATTCAGAAACTCAGGCCGAGCTGCCTGGAGCCCAGGGGCGGCTGTAAAGTCTGTGGAGTGCCGCTGTGTCCCTGGATGAAATGAGAAAAAAGGTGAAAAAATGGCAAAGTGTCAAGGGAGAAATTCAGAAACTCAGGCCGAGCTGCCTGGAGCCCAGGGGCGGCTGTAAAGTCTGTGGAGTGCCGCTGTGTCCCTGGATGAAATGAGAAAAAAGGTGGAAAAATGGCAAAGTGTCAAGGGAGAAATTCAGAAACTCAGGCCGAGCTGCCTGGAGCCCAGGGGCGGCTGCAAAGTCTGTGGAGTGCCGCTGTGTCCCTGGATGAAATGAGAAAAAGGGTGGAAAAATGGCAAAGTGTCAAGGGAGAAATTCAGAAACTCAGGCCGAGCTGCCTGGAGCCCAGGGGCGGCTGCAAAGTCTGTGGAGTGCCGCTGTGTCCCTGGATGAAATGAGAAAAAAGGTGAAAAAATGGCAAAGTGTCAAGGGAGAAATTCAGAAACCCATGCCTAGGGTCCTGGAGCCCAGGGGCGGCTGTAAAGTCTGTGGAGAGCCGCTGTGTCCCTGGATGAAATGAGAAAAAGGGTGGAAAAATGGCAAAGTGTCAAGGGAGAAATTCAGAAACTCAGGCCGAGCTGCCTGGAGCCCAGGGGCCGCGGGAAAGTCTGTGGAGAGCCGCTGTGTCCCTGGATGAAATGAGAAAAAAGGTGAAAAAATGGCAAAGTGTCAAGGGAGAAATTCAGAAACTCAGGCCGAGCTGCCTGGAGCCCAGGGGCGGATGCAAAGTCTGTGGAGAGCCGCTGTGTCCCTGGATGAAATGAGAAAAAGGGTGAAAAAGTAACAAAGTGTCAAGGGAGCTAGGCAGAAACCCATGCCTAGGGTCCTGGAGCCCAGGGGCCGCGGGAAAGTCTGTGGAGAGCCGCTGTGTCCCTGGATGAAATGAGAAAAAGGGTGGAAAAATGGCAAAGTGTCAAGGGAGAAATTCAGAAACTCAGGCCGAGCTGCCTGGAGCCCAGGGGCCGCGGGAAAGTCTGTGGAGAGCCGCTGTGTCCCTGGATGAAATGAGAAAAAAGGTGAAAAAATGGCAAAGTGTCAAGGGAGAAATTCAGAAACTCAGGCCGAGCTGCCTGGAGCCCAGGGGCGGATGCAAAGTCTGTGGAGAGCCGCTGTGTCCCTGGATGAAATGAGAAAAAGGGTGAAAAAGTAACAAAGTGTCAAGGGAGCTAGGCAGAAACCCATGCCTAGGGTCCTGGAGCCCAGGGGCCGCGGGAAAGTCTGTGGAGAGCCGCTGTGTCCCTGGATGAAATGAGAAAAAAGGTGAAAAAATGGCAAAGTGTCAAGGGAGCTAGGCAGAAACCCATGCCTAGGGTCCTGGAGCCCAGGGGCGGTTCTAAAGTCTGTGAGAGCCGCTGTTGCCCTGGATGAAATGAGAAAAAAGGTGAAAAAATGGCAAAGTGTCAAGGGAGCTAGGCAGAAACCCATGCCGAGCTGCCTGGAGCCCAGGGGCGGCTGTAAAGTCTGTGGAGTGCCGCTGTGTCCCTGGATGAAATGAGAAAAAAGGTGAAAAAATGGCAAAGTGTCAAGGGAGAAATTCAGAAACTCAGGCCGAGCTGCCTGGAGCCCAGGGGCCGCGGGAAAGTCTGTGGAGAGCCGCTGTGTCCCTGGATGAAATGAAGAAAAAGGTGAAAAAATGGCAAAGTGTCAAGGGAGAAATTCAGAAACCCATGCCTAGGGTCCTGGAGCCCAGGGGCCGCGGGAAAGTCTGTGGAGAGCCGCTGTGTCCCTGGATGAAATGAGAAAAAAGGTGAAAAAGTAACAAAGTGTCAAGGGAGAAATTCAGAAACCCAGGCCGAGCTGCCTGGAGCCTCAAAGCGGATAGAAATAGCGTGGAGAGCCGCTGTTAAGCCAGACGCCCTCTGGCGGACACAGGCAGGAGTTGCAGTAAATGCATTGAAGTCAATGGGCGAGAGTACCCAATGCGCCAAAAAAGTGCTGAAAATATGACAAAGTGTCAAATGAATGGGAGTCAATGGGCGAGAGTACCCAATGCACAAAAAAAGTGCTGAAAATATGACAAAGTGTCAAATGAATGGGAGTCAATGGGCGAGAGTACCCAATGCACAAAAAAAGTGCTGAAAAAGTCCACACGAGCCTAGTCAGAAATGCAGGCCGAGGCGGCTGGAGCCCCAAAGCGGCTATAAAAAGCGTGGAGAGCCGCTGTCGCCCCGGAGAAACGGAGAAAAAGTGCTGAAAAAAGGCCCACGTCCTAACGGACCTAGGCGGAAGTGCAGGCGAGGCGGCAGGAGTCTGAAAACCGCTATAAAAAGCGTGGAGAGCCGCTGTCGCCCCGGAGAAACGGAGAAAAAGTGCTGAAAAAAGGCCTAAATCCTAACGGACCTAGGCGGAAGTGCAGGCGAGGCGGCAGGAGTCTGAAAACCGCTATAAAAAGCGTGGAGAGCCGCTGTCGCCCCGGAGAAACGGAGAAAAAGTGCTGAAAAAAGGCCTAAATCCTAACGGACCTAGGCGGAAGTGCAGGCGAGGCGGCAGGAGTCTGAAAACCGCTATAAAAAGCGTGGAGAGCCGCTGTCGCCCCGGAGGAACGGAGAAAAAGTGCTGAAAAAAGGCCTAAATCCTAACGGACCGAGGCGGAAGTGCAGGCGAGGCGGCAGGAGTCTGAAAACGGCTATAAAATGCGTGGAGAGCCGCTGTCGCCCCGGAGAAACGGAGAAAAAGTGCTGAAAAAAGGCCTAAATCCTAACGGACCGAGGCGGAAGTGCAGGCGAGGCGGCAGGAGTCTGAAAGCGGCTATAAAACGCGTGGAGAGCCGCTCGGATGATTTTTCAAAGTGTCAAATGAATGGGAGTGAATGGGGCAGAGTACCCAATGTGTAAAAAAAGTGCTGAAAAAACGACAAAGTCCACACGAGCCTAGTCAGAAATGCAGTCCGAGGCGGCTGGAGCCCCAAAGCGGCTATAAAACGCGTGGAGAGCCGCTCGGATGATTTTTCAAAGTGTCAAATGAATGGGAGTGAATGGGGCAGAGTACCCAATGTGTAAAAAAAGTGCTGAAAAAACGACAAAGTCCACACGAGCCTAGTCAGAAATGCAGTCCGAGGCGGCTGGAGCCCCAAAGCGGCTATAAAACGCGTGGAGAGCCGCTCGGATGATTTTTCAAAGTGTCAAATGAATGGGAGTGAATGGGGCGGAGTACCCAATGCGCCAAAAAAGTGCTGAAAAAACGACAAAGTGTCAAATGAATGGGAGTGAATGGGGCAGAGTACCCAATGTGTAAAAAAAGTGCTGAAAAAACGACAAAGTGTCAAATGAATGGGAGTGAATGGGGCGGAGTACCCAATGCGCAAAAAAAGTGCTGAAAAAACGACAAAGTCCACACGAGCCTAGTCAGAAATGAAGGCCGAGGCGGCTGGAGCCCCAAAGCGGCTATAAAATGCGTGGAGAGCCGCTCGGATGATTTTTCTAAGTGTGAAATGAATGGGAGTGAATGGGGCGGAGTACCCAATGCGCGAAAAAAGTGCTGAAAAAACGACAAAGTGTCAAATGAATGGGAGTGAATGGGCGGAGTACCCAATGCGTGAAAAAAGGTCTGGAAAAACGACAAAGTGTCAAATGAATGGGAGTCAATGGGCGGAGTACCCAATGCGCGAAAAAAGTGCTGAAAAAATGACAAAGTGTCAAATGAATGGGAGTCAATGAGTGTTTTGGTCGACCAGGAAAAAACGCGTTTACGGGAGAGGGTAAATCAGCCGAGAGGGGGGGGGGGGGTATACTTTACCCTCTCCCGTAAATGCCATTTTTCCTGGTTGACCAAAACACCTCCAGCACGATTTCGGAAACCCAGTTTTTAGAAACACTGACCTCCAGGGGAAGTACCGAGAAAAGCACACTTTTGAATCCGCTTTTGACGCACTGAAACACGGACGTGAGCTGGGGCCGTGCCGCTCTTGGAAAACCCCTGGAGGTTATTTTCTAAAACGGGTTTCCGCGTCCCCCCGGGCGCCCGTGTTGGGCCGCGCAAGGCGGTCCGGGCTGCCCGCCCCATCTGAGTGCCCCGTTGGGCCGCGTGCATGGCAGGCATCCAAGGAAGGCTGATGAGCAGCGGTGATGATGATGATGAGACACCAGCTGCAATTTTGACAAAGTGTCACCTCTCAAGCATTTCCAAGCGTGACACAAACAAAAGGGAACGGGAACTTTGATATGAGTGACTTGTGCTTCTTTTTCTCCAAGTGTCACTCCACAGCTGGCACCCAGGCTGTGTGACGCAGGTGTCCGACGAGGAGCGCCCGCGATGGGCCGCGTCAGGCGGCCCGGGCCGCGCTATCACCTCCGGATGACAACATCCAAAGGAGCACGTTGGTGCTTGCTGGGAGTTTGCGCACGCGATAGGCGACGCCTGGCGGCCCTGGCCGCGCCTCGCCAGCGGGTAATGACGACCGCGAGCGCCATGCTGCGCCGATGGAGCTGTCCGAGGAGCGAGAGCGCCCGCCATGGGCGGCATCCGGCGGCCCCTGGCCGTGCTTCGTCTGCGGGTCGCTCTCCACCTCCGGGTGGCCAATCCGAGGTGTCCGAAAAGTGTGTGCGCTCGCCATGGGCGGCATCCGGCGGCCTCTGGCCGTGCTTCGTCTGCGGGTGCACACTCGGAGCGAGGCTCCTGCTCGCTCCGGCGCGGTAGCTTTGTCCGCGCTCCACCTCCGGGTGGCGAATCCCAAAAAGCAGCACTTTGGTGCTACGAAGGTGTCAGAAGAGTGTGTGCGCCCGCCATGGGCGGCATCCGGCGGCCTCTGGCCGTGCTTCGTCTGCGGGTGCACACTAGGCGCGGTGGCTTTGTCCGCGCTCCACCTCCGGGTGGCGAATCCCAAAAAGCAGCACTTTGGTGCTTCGTAGGTGTCAGAAAAGTGTGTGCGCCCGCCATGGGCGGCATCCGGCGGCCTCTGGCCGTGCTTCGTCTGCGGGCGCACACTCGGAGCGAGGCTGCTGCTCGCTCCGGCGCGGTGGCTGGGTCCGCGCTCCACCTCCGGGTGGCCAAGGAATCGAAAAGGAGCACTTTGCTGCTTCGCAGGTGTCAGAGGAGTGGGAGCGCCCGCCATGGGCGGCATCCGGCGGCCCCTGGCCGTGCTTCGTCTGCGGGTCGCTCTCCACCTCCGGGTGGCCCACTCCAAAGAAAATAAAAAGGAGCCCAGCTCACTGGAAGGCAAGCTGAGGCTCCGGCGCGGGTAAGAGGGGCCCGCGCCTCACCTCCGGGTGTCCGACAAAGAGGAGCCGAGTGTGCTCATTGGAGGCCAGTGGGACCTCCGGCGCGGTAGCAGGGCCCGCGCTTCACCTCCGGGTGTCCGACAAAGAGGAGCCGAGTGCTCACTGGAGGCGAGTGACACCTCCGGCGCGGCCACCCGGGGGGCCATTGCCCCCCACCCGGCCGCGCTCGCACACACCCCAACCCCCTGAGCCCCCACTGACCTAGCGGTAAACCAGACCCGCCTTTGGAGGGCCCCCGCCGGCCGGCCGTGGTGCCGGTGTTCGGGCGGACGGCTCCTCCAGCCTGCGGGTTGGCCTCTATGGGCAAGTGCACATGGCACCCGTGAAGCCGATGATTGCCGAGGCAGCGGTTCGCCGTCCCCTCGTCACACGCGTGTCGCACTCTGCCCGACCTATCGGTAGCGAGATCGAGACGACCCGTCTGACCCAGTTGTCCTCCATCGGCGCCGCGCCGGTTCGGCCCCCGCATCGCCGCCATCTCTCGGGACAGGTGCCCGCCTGGGCGGTTCCAAGGTGCGTGGGAAGCAGCGACGGCGGCAGGCAAGT
>NW_026559872.1:115000-117750 GCF_027744805.1 Dunckerocampus dactyliophorus | reverse complement strand
ACGGGTACGGACGGTGTACGGATCGCACACACACCCCCCCCCCCCGCGGCGGGCGGGCCCCGCGCGCGCACACCCCCACCCTCCCCCACCCCCACCCCACCCCCACCCCCTCCCCACCCCCACCCCCACCCCCACCCCCACCCCCACCCCCTCCCCCACCCCCTCCCCCACCCCCACCCCCTCCCCCACCCCTCCCCCACCCTCCCCCTCCCCCACCCCCTCCCCCACCCCCTCCCCCACCCCCACCCCCACCCTCCCCACCCCCACCCCCACCCCCTCCCCCTCCCCCACCCCCACCCCCTCCCCCACCCCCACCCCCACACCCACCCCCTCGCCCCTCCCCTCCCCCACCCCCACCCCCTACCCCTCCCCCACCCCTCACCCACCCCACCCCACCCCCTCCCCCTCCCCACCCCTCCCCCACCCCCTCCCCCACCCCTCCCCCACCCCCACCCCAACCCCCTACCCCTCCCCACCCCACCCCACACCCACACCCACCCCTCACCCTCCCCACCCACCCCCTCCCCTACCCCCCTCACCCACCCCACCCCTCACCCACCCTCCCCAACCCTCCCCCACCCCCTCACCCTACCCCAACCCCTCACCCTACCCCTACCCTCCTACCCTCCCTACCCCACCCTACCCTACCCCAACCCTCCCCCTCACCCTACCCTCACCCTACCCCTAACCCTCCCCTAACCCTAACCCTAACCCTACCCTAACCCTAACCCTAACCCTAACCCTAACCCTAACCCTAACCCTAACCCTAACCCTAACCCTAACCCTAACCCTAACCCTAACCCTAACCCTAACCCTAACCCTAACCCTAACCCTAACCCTAACCCTAACCCTAACCCTAACCCTAACCCTAACCCTAACCCTAACCCTAACCCTAACCCTAACCCTAACCCTAACCCTAACCCTAACCCTAACCCTAACCCTAACCCTAACCCTAACCCTAACCCTAACCCTAACCCTAACCCTAACCCTAACCCTAACCCTAACCCTAACCCTAACCCTAACCCTAACCCTAACCCTAACCCTAACCCTAACCCTAACCCTAACCCTAACCCTAACCCTAACCCTAACCCTAACCCTAACCCTAACCCTAACCCTAACCCTAACCCTAACCCTAACCCTAACCCTAACCCTAACCCTAACCCTAACCCTAACCCTAACCCTAACCCTAACCCTAACCCTAACCCTAACCCTAACCCTAACCCTAACCCTAACCCTAACCCTAACCCTAACCCTAACCCTAACCCTAACCCTAACCCTAACCCTAACCCTAACCCTAACCCTAACCCTAACCCTAACCCTAACCCTAACCCTAACCCTAACCCTAACCCTAACCCTAACCCTAACCCTAACCCTAACCCTAACCCTAACCCTAACCCTAACCCTAACCCTAACCCTAACCCTAACCCTAACCCTAACCCTAACCCTAACCCTAACCCTAACCCTAACCCTAACCCTAACCCTAACCCTAACCCTAACCCTAACCCTAACCCTAACCCTAACCCTAACCCTAACCCTAACCCTAACCCTAACCCTAACCCTAACCCTAACCCTAACCCTAACCCTAACCCTAACCCTAACCCTAACCCTAACCCTAACCCTAACCCTAACCCTAACCCTAACCCTAACCCTAACCCTAACCCTAACCCTAACCCTAACCCTAACCCTAACCCTAACCCTAACCCTAACCCTAACCCTAACCCTAACCCTAACCCTAACCCTAACCCTAACCCTAACCCTAACCCTAACCCTAACCCTAACCCTAACCCTAACCCTAACCCTAACCCTAACCCTAACCCTAACCCTAACCCTAACCCTAACCCTAACCCTAACCCTAACCCTAACCCTAACCCTAACCCTAACCCTAACCCTAACCCTAACCCTAACCCTAACCCTAACCCTAACCCTAACCCTAACCCTAACCCTAACCCTAACCCTAACCCTAACCCTAACCCTAACCCTAACCCTAACCCTAACCCTAACCCTAACCCTAACCCTAACCCTAACCCTAACCCTAACCCTAACCCTAACCCTAACCCTAACCCTAACCCTAACCCTAACCCTAACCCTAACCCTAACCCTAACCCTAACCCTAACCCTAACCCTAACCCTAACCCTAACCCTAACCCTAACCCTAACCCTAACCCTAACCCTAACCCTAACCCTAACCCTAACCCTAACCCTAACCCTAACCCTAACCCTAACCCTAACCCTAACCCTAACCCTAACCCTAACCCTAACCCTAACCCTAACCCTAACCCTAACCCTAACCCTAACCCTAACCCTAACCCTAACCCTAACCCTAACCCTAACCCTAACCCTAACCCTAACCCTAACCCTAACCCTAACCCTAACCCTAACCCTAACCCTAACCCTAACCCTAACCCTAACCCTAACCCTAACCCTAACCCTAACCCTAACCCTAACCCTAACCCTAACCCTAACCCTAACCCTAACCCTAACCCTAACCCTAACCCTAACCCTAACCCTAACCCTAACCCTAACCCTAACCCTAACCCTAACCCTAACCCTAACCCTAACCCTAACCCTAACCCTAACCCTAACCCTAACCCTAACCCTAACCCTAACCCTAACCCTAACCCTAACCCTAACCCTAACCCTAACCCTAACCCTAACCCTAACCCTAACCCTAACCCTAACCCTAACCCTAACCCTAACCCTAACCCTAACCCTAACCCTAACCCTAACCCTAACCCTAACCCTAACCCTAA